>NC_053442.1:41197294-41497294 GCF_007990345.1 Gossypium hirsutum | reverse complement strand
CGTAACGCGACTCCAAAATCTATAAAAAAAAAACAAATGGGCAAAAACAATCAAAGTAAGCTTTTATAACTTAGTAAGTCTATAGCATATCTAAACTACATATAAAAGAATCATATAATTCTTTAAGTAAATTTATTGAAATCACAAATATCAAATATGATTACTAATCAAACATTGTTATATTGAGTCAATTTGTTTAAATCTAAAAAGATGTATATTTATCTAATACACATAAACAGACAAATGTATATACATTTTATGCATATAGTCTACAACCATGAATCACCGAATGCATATATACATATATGCATGACAAATATTAGAACCAAATGTATATACACTTTAAACATATTAGCCGAGTGCATATATACATAAGCTTAACAAATATTATAACCAAATGTGTACATGTATTTACCACATACATTTATCCAAAGTCATATATGTACTTATGATGCACATACAATCGAATATATATAACTTTATCAATCACATTTCATATCTCATTATACATGTATATATATATCGATCATAAACTTTTAACCTAACTCATATTTATGCCTATAACCGAATACATTCGCATTCAACTTTTACTTATAAACAAATATTTACACATATATGTATTAGTAATTGCACATAAGATTACTCATCAGTTTCTTATACCAAATGCACCCATATAAATATATATATCAACCACCTATGTCGAGTTTATGCACAACATCTTCAAACACATAAATCTGAACAATTCACACAATTTCAACAGATTCACCGGCACTTAGCCTGCTAGGCTTAAAACCTGATTCAATACACTGGCAATTAGCCCGCTAGACGTAAAGTCCGAAATATTTCACTGGCGTCAAGCCTGCTAGACGTAAAGTCTGAAACATTTCACCGGCATCAAGCCTGCTAGACGTAAAGTCTGAATTATCTCATTGACAATAATCATTTTAGGCCCCAAGCTCAAACACTCAATTCACCCAAATATTACTCATTTTCGAACTATATAGGTATATAAATTCCATGGTTAAATATTCAGCTCAAAACTCAAAATTTATATCATAGAAACACATGAATATATATATAAAACTCAACCACCAAATCCAATTTGACAATTCAATAAATCAACTGAACATATTTATGCATAACCTTATACTTCAAATCCTATTACAAATATAATACTATTTAACTAAAAATATTCTTGAATAATATACACTTTACATTCCTTATTAAAATTATACACACATATATATACATGATCAAAACTAACGTATGCAAATATCATCTAATAACAAATTTCAAAACTAAATCTTATACATGCATATATATACACTCAAACCGCATATACTTTTATAATGACACATCTTAATTCGATTCAAAAGTGTATATATACATGTATATTTACATGTTTAATAATAAAACTCTTATATCTATGTATATTTACGAATCCCTAAGTACACATATATACATATACATATCTTTGATTAAATCAATAATTTATACATGTATATACATGTATGAATTCGAACCCTGTATATATATAAAACTCTTATACTTCAACTAAATTCATTAACATTTATGTATATACTTATTTACCTTTGCACTTTAACTAAATTCAATTACCTATATAAGTATAAACCTCTAGGTTCGAATATAATAGAAAATACATATAAACCAATCATACTTTTAATTTATTCAACCGATATACTTTCAATTAAAATTCATCAAAAATAAATACATATACATACTTATGTATTATTTTTATGACATTAAATAGCTAATAGACTTACCTCGGACGATGGAAAATCGAAGTCGGACGATTATTCGACTAATTTGGCTTTTCCCCGATCTAACTCCGATTTCTTTGGTTCTCGATCTAAATATATTCAAAATAAGATAATTTATTTATTAACACATTCAATTTAATCCAAAAACACATAATTTGGCAAATTAATATTTTGCCCCTAATATTTACACTTTTTGCAATTTAGTCCCTGTTGCATAAAACACAATTTATACAAAATTTGCCCATACCACACAAGGGCCGAATATTCATGGTTCTCATACAAGTCCACACATTGCATTTATTTCACACTTTAGTCCCCCAAAAATTTAATTTCACAATTTAGCCTTATTTACTCAATTTCACTAAAAATTCCAATACAAAACATATTAATCTTAAATATATCTTTCATTATTCATCATCAAACATCACATAAGACAAATGTTCATCAATGGAACAACTCAAAATATTCATCAAAATCAAAAATTTAAACATGGGTCGGATAGTATTCGAAGCAACGATCTCAAAAACGTAAAAATTATCAAAAACCGAACAAAGAACTAACCTTAATCAAGCTTTAAAATGGTCGAATATTACTTGACTTCCTTTCTTTTTTTCTTTTGCATGAATTCGGCTAAGTTAAGATGAAAACATTCATCTTTTCATCAATTATTTTAATTTTAATGTTTAATTTAACATTTGACTAAATTAACCTTATTATAATAAATTTTTATAACATATATATTAAGGTCAAATATGTCATATATCACTCACTATCTACTTTATGGTCTTATTGCATCATAAATCCTTCCATTTAAAAAGACAACACAATTAGGTGCTTTTATAATTAACCCCTAAATTTTCATTTTATGCGATTTAATCCTTTTATTTAATCGAACACTCAAACAACAAAATTAAAACACGAAAATTTCACACAAAATAAACACACAAAATAATATTAAAATATTTTTTTGTCTCGGACTTGTGGTCCCGAAACCACTATGTCCGATTAGGGTCGAAATTGGGCTGTTACATATATAGTGGACATTATCATTAGTATCTAACTAAGAGTAAGCTGAAGCTTTTATTACAAAATTTTCAAGATATACCAGACATGTCCTCATCTCCCTCAATGCAATAAAAATCAATAAAATGAATTAAAAAAATCTGACACTCTTTGGAGTTTATTTATAAATGGGTTCTTAGGTTACAGTGGCAAGAAAAATGGTATCACAAACTTCAATAACAAGTAGGAAAACTTCAAGAGTTGCAATCTATACACCTATGAATCTTTCCAATTCAAAGTTCTTTCTCCAGGAACATTAGCAGTCTAAAGACTACTCATATTCTCAACCTATAATCTTTGGCTCAAGCAATTGGTAAACAGAAACAAACATGCAGAACTGGAAATCAACTATGCTTTAAGCCAAATAATCCCCTTTCATAGTTGCATTCAACATACATGTGATAGCTTTTAAAGCCTCTATCCTAAAACTAATAAGACAATGGAAAACAACTCCAATTTAAATATAAGGCCACAATAACATCCAAATAAAATCAGCCTGAAGAAACCACTTATATATGTAGGTCAAATGCCAACTGAATCAATTGCAAAACAAGCATACTATAACCATAAATCAAAAAAGAACATACAAGGAAATGCATGTCCAATCCCCAGGCTTTGATATTATGCTAAGCACCCAAAATCGATTGCTAACTGATTGTCAAAAGATGGAAAAGCCCAAGTCGAGTTTGAGGTCACAAAAGACTCCTAACTGAACTGTTGATCCTACAACTGCAAATGTCTAGCATTTCATTAATTAATTTCTTTCAAATATCTTATCAAAAAGATAACTAGTAGATGTCGCCTAAATTAGGACTTAGGTATAAGTATCTAAGCAAAATGTGTTCGGATGTTTAATTCATATCACTAAGAAGAAGAAGCCAGAAAGCTAAAAATGACTTCACCAAGAGATACCAACAAACCAACCTTCATTTAGAAAAATAGGATATCCTTATCTAAAACAAAACTGTAGGACGTCCGCACTCAAACAAGTTAAGAAATCTTTCATTTTTAAAAATTAACTAGAGTAGCATAAACATTAAAGTTTTAATGAATGCCACTCAAAATTTGCATAGAAGCTATTTTTATTATTTTTAGTATGATGATAATTGTGCCCCATTAAACAACAGCAAACAGACAAGTGGAGAAGGAAAAAATAGAGTGTTTAAAGATGAAAAATGTTTCAAAAAAAACTACCATGCATTTAAACAGTAAAAAATAGAGAGATGAAAATAGAGCAAAAATCATTTAACTATTAAAACTGTTTCGAGAAAAACCTTAAAGATGTAGAAAATTCGAGCTTAAAATGGAAGAGAACAAAGTACATTGGTCAAAAGGAACAACTTGATTTTGAGGTAAGGATTTTGATTTGAAGATTTGAATAAATTGATAATTAAGAAGAAGAAGAAGAAGAAGGACGAATGATTTATTTCAGAGATTTTTGAATAAGAAGGAGAATAATGAAGTTAGGGTTTAATTTAGGGTTTTTAAGAAGAAAATAGATTTTGGGGTTTGAATTGAATGGAAATTGAGAGAGAAGAAGAAAATTGATTTGGATGATGGAGTTTACTGGAGCAAGAGTTTGATTTGAGGGAGGAATTGGGAAAATGGACTTGTGGGCAAATGAGCTTGGGGGAAATGGGATAAAATAAAATGGTTTGGGCTTGGAGGGAAATTGAGTTAAAGTAAAAGCCTAAAATTTTAAAAATTTTTAAAAAATATAGTTTATATTCAGTTTGTTCAAATTATTCAAGTTATTGAAATTTAAAAATTCAACTCGAATCGAACTCAAAATTTGAGTTAATTCGATTAACTCAATTCGAATAATTTGAAATTCAAATATTTTTTCAATTTTTTGAACCGAATCGAATTTTGCTCACCCCTAGCCAGATCAACTACGATCAATTCACATTCAAATCATACAATTTAACGATAAAATCAAACAATTATACATCTAACATGAAATACAATCAATCTTAGGCTTAATGCGAGTTTACAGAAGCTCAAATACTATAAAATCATGTTCAATCATAACTAATTCCTCGAGATCACTAGCAACTTAGTATAACATACCCAGTTTAAAAACATTTATAATTCATGTCCATATCCAAATACCAACATATGTAAGCTAAGGAGTTTAAGCACATAATTATAATTAAAATGACTTAGCCTAGGTACATCTCATACTTAAATCAAATAAAACTACAAATATTGTTGAGTCAGGGATCAACCTCTAGATGTTGAAATTTAAATAATGTTTGCTAAAAAATATACAAAACTTGTGCATGGAGAAAACCAAACCGTATGCTGAGCAATTACGCTCAGCGGTAAATCTATGATTCAAACAAGTAATTAAACTTAAACAACATGTAACATACAAGTACTCCGTTCCTAATTTAATATCATACGATTTATGACAAATGTATTCACCTTACCAAGGCAAGTATAAAAAAATAATTTACATTCGAACTCATTTGATTTACATTCAAGTCAACCAATTTCATAGTCTCTTAATTCTTTTCAATTGCTATATTTAAATCACAACTATGTCCATTCATTTTTCATTCTTTAACATGCATAATATACTACACAATTATATTTGAGTCTTAATTTGTTGACTCAAGCTCATTTGTTGACTCAAGCATGATATAGGATATTGTAATAGATATAAACATTTAATGATCGATTTACACCAAAATACAAGAAACTATTATCAAAACATTTCATAATTATGTTATACAATCTTTTCCAAAACTTACTTGAGCTTATGAAAGCTCATTTATAGTCCCAAGCTTGAAAAAGAACTAAATTGGAATATTTTCAAAGTTTTAGAAAACCAAATTAAATCAAAAGTATCAATGGTAAACTTATAGTGTCGATACTTCTCTGTAGGTACCGATATTTCAGTCTAGGTACCAATACCTTACCTTTGTATCGATACTGTTTTAGCATTATGTTTTGCCAAAGTTTAGAAAAAAGTTCAATAGTATTGATACCCTTGTAAAAGTAACGATACCTTGGTATCAAGTATCGATACTTTATTCCGGTATCAATACCATTTTGACATTCGATATTTGAAAAATTAATTTAAAAATACAATGTACTGATACTTCATCCAAGGTATCGACACCTTAATGTCCAATATGTTAAAATCTTGCATTTTGGTCCCTTTTTCATGCCCAAACTATCACAAACATAATTTGTGATTATAGGCACATTACCAACCTACATAAACCAATTCAAAACATGCATAAATTCAAGTCTTTAATCAACTAAACCAATATGTCTCAATTTGACACCATTTCATAACAAGACATACTAATTTCATCCATTTAGGTTCGAATTATACCAACATGCCTATAAGTCATTCAATATCATCCATTTCTATACCACATCCTACTCAATCATGCAAACATAAATTCCATTCACACATCAACCTATTATCAAGTCACATACTCAATTTGGCACAACCTCCACAATATCAACATTAATCAAATTTAAACCAAGTTTATCATTTTAGGTTAACAAAACAACACCTATATTCATACATAATATCAACTTCTTCATTCAATCTAATATCAACTCCTCATCTTCAAATTACTAAGAATATCAATCAAACATTTGTTATATTATAACATGTTTGTATCAATATATATTCCTAAAGTATAACCCGTTTCCATTGCCGAATTATGGTTACAAAATATTACAATACAATTCAGAACATTCAGAACATTTGATTTCAAATAGAACATTTATTCAATTGAAATTATAACAATCATTTACACATTCCATTTATAGCATACAATACACTTATAGGCCTTAAATCGATCCTACGGAGCCTTAAAAATAGTTTAGGAACATTCTGGGATCAATTTGAAACAAACCAGAAAATTTTGAAAAAAATTGAAAATTTTGGAAATGGGTTGTCACAAGGCCGTGTGTGGCACACAGCCACTCCACACAGCCGTGTGCCATATTGTTTTAGGTGTAGGTTTCACATGGTCTACAACATGGTCATGTGTCTCAAGTCAGTATGTAACATGGTCTGATACATGGCTATGTCATCCAACATCGAATACACACACAGTTTGGTACAAGACGTGCGACACAGTTGTGTGACCCTATTTTGAATACCCACACGGGTGGACACATAGGTTGGGACACGGCCATGTGTCTAGACTTCGAATGTCCACATGGTATGAGCTATGTCAAATGGCCTGGCTACACGGTCGTGTGACCCCTGTTTCCAAATTTTCTATTTTGTTTAAAATTGATCACAAAATATTCCTAAACTATTCTTAC
The DNA here is from genome assembly GCF_007990345.1 of Gossypium hirsutum. Classification (NCBI taxonomy): domain Eukaryota; kingdom Viridiplantae; phylum Streptophyta; class Magnoliopsida; order Malvales; family Malvaceae; genus Gossypium; species Gossypium hirsutum. The sequence goes on along the minus strand of NC_053442.1, from coordinate 41,490,152 downwards.
AATTTCAATTGAATAAATGTTCTGTTTGAAATCAAATGTTCTGAATGTTTTGAATTGTACTGTAATACTCTGTAACCCTAATTCGGTGACAAAGACGGGTTAGGGATGTTACATAAAGTACCATTTCACATGTCTATTTACCTTTAAAAAATTTACCAAAACATGCCAACATTAACAAAGCATACCATAATTCAATACTTGAAACACCCCCAACCTAACCTAGGAGTTTCAGTTAAGTCAAAGGTGTTACATTGATCACCAAAGTGATCTAGTAAAGCCATTCTTTTCCTTGAGTTGAATTGTATGAAAATCACTCTTTTTTTTTAAGAAAAACATTCATTAACCAAACCAACTCTACTTAGTAATCCAATTACAATATTATTAATATGAAGTTTTGAGAAAAATGCTTAAGGTTTTAAAAAGACTTATCAAAACTTTAAGTATTTTACAATTTAAGTATTTTGCAAAGCATCATAAAATATTAATAAAAATAATATTTTTCTAAACCAATTAACATGCAATTATCATAGTATTAACTAAATATCATACTTAAAATTAATAAGATAAATAATCCCAAACCACAGTTTTAAAAGGAATAAATAATTAATAATTTATAACCCAAGAAAGAAACAAATAAAACGATTAAAGAAAGCTTTATTTGAAAATTTTAAATAATAAAAAAATATGCAAGTCTGAGGTTCCTTCGATGCCATTCTAAGCCCTAGTTTTCTATGTTACCTAAGAGGTAAGGAAAGGGGGAGTGAGCTTATGATAGCTCAACATGAGTATAATTTTTAAACTATTATATACATAATTGTTCAAACAGTAAAGCATTCAATTTATAACATCAAAGCAAATTAAGCTTAATGTAAAGAACATTCAGTAAATCAATGCATGTATAGGTTATGTTCATGATGCAATACAATTTTAAGTTTTAAGTTCCTACCCGTCCATCGTATCCACCCTCGAGCATCATTCAACACTTTAAAACACATATCAATAACTGGCCATCTTGGGTTTCCCAGTGATGATGGTCAATCAATTTTCATCTGTGACAATGACTTTTACTACAACAACTTACCAACTTCGGTTACTCAATTTCGATGGCCTTTTAAAACTATCTTCCCAATTTACTCGATTTTGATGACATTGCCGCCTATTTTGTGCAATACTGACTTTCGATGTGGACTTAAATTGTCACTTTCTTCTATGAAACTCTTCCATCCTCCATACCCAATTTCATTTAACCATGCACATAAACTCAGCACATCATGTTATTTAACAATAATCGATGTTATGCTTGTCAAACACATATATTGTATTTTTAAGATATATAGTTTTAATTTATGGAACTTATTTTATCATGTTTGTATTCCTTTTTTTTCTATTTTCTGTTTTTTTAATTTTATTATGAAAAAAATTAAAAATAGAAAAATGTTCAAGGTGTTTAAAAAGTGTTGAACATATTTATATATCTATATTATTTCAATTTCTTTTGTTTCTTTTTGAAATTTCACTATTTTTTTATTTTATGTTTTTTAAAAAGGAAAGTATGTTATTTAAATTTTGGAAAATTTTTATAAATTTTATACTTTTTCTTGATTTTTAAAATTTTTTGAGATTTTTTTTCCTATTTTTTGTTATTTTCTATACTATTTGGGAGCTTGATGGACATAGTGATGAGAAAGGCTTCCAGTGGCTCTTTTACTCTTAAGTATACAATTGGGGAAGTAAATTTTACAACATTCCAAACTATACATGCACATATGCAATGCACTCCAGATTTATCACACAAGGATTACAATTCCTGCCTAAAGCAATTTGTGAATTATTATGAAGGATGTTGCCATAGGAAGCACGGAGGTTATGTTCAAAAGCCTAATTGTTGGTTCATATGGGATTTGTATCCCTTTTATATATCCAATGCTTCTACTACTCCTCCTTCACCTCCACCCGGTAGTGATCGCTAAATAGAACTAAAAGACAGTGATCACCCAATGGGGATCTCTGCATGTCTTAGGACGATGATAAGAAAACCTCACATAACGTGAGTTTAGGAAAATTCATATCGTAAACACATCAGGAAAGGAAAGTCTTTGTGGCGAAATATGAAAGGAAAGCCTTTGTGAAAAAATATGAGAGAAAAGCCATTTGACGCTTTTAACTAATGGAACTCTACTTTTACACTTTTTACGATTAAATACTTTTCACTTAATTAAACATGCAAACATCAAAATTTCTTAACAAAATTTTAATAAAACCTTACTAGCATCCCATAGACATTAAAATAATAAAAAATAAAATTTTACTCATCAGATTTGTGGTCTCAAAACCAGTATTCTAATTTCATTGAAAATGAATTGTTACAACTCTCCCCCTAAAAGAATTTTTATCCCCAAAAATCTTACCAAAAAATAGGTTCGAGTATCGCACTTTCATAGATTATTCCAGTTCCTAGGTAGCCTCTTCTATTCTGTGTCGTTGTCAGAGAACTTTCACTAAAGATATACTTTTATTTCTCAATTCCTTAACTTCCCAAGCTAGAATTTTGATCGGTCCTTCACTGTACGCCATATCCGACTGAATCTCAAAATCAACTGGAGATATTACGTGTGAAGGATTGGATTGAGACTGTCATAGCATTGATACATGGAAAACATTTTGAATTTTCTAACTATGATGGTAAAGCCAATCTATAAGCTACTGAAGCAATTCTCTCAATGATCTCCTATGGCCTGATAAATCGCGAACTAAGCTTTCCTTTTTGGTCAAATTGAAGAACTTTTTTCCAACGTGATACTTTCAAAAATAAATTATCGCCGACTTGAAACTCTATATCTTTTCTTTTCAAATCCACATAAGATTCCTAACGATCATAAGCCACTTTCAAACTGTCACATATCACTTTGACCTTTTCTTCAGTTTCTCGAATCAAATCAACACCGAATAACTTTTTCTCGCTCAGCTCAATCTAGTATAACAGAGTTTTTCATTTTCGACCATATAAAGCCTCGTATGGTGCTATTTTAATGCTCAGTTGATAACTGTTGTTGTATTTAAATTCAAAAATAGTAGAAATCTCTCCCAGTTACCTTCGAACTCTAAAACAAAACATCAAAGCATATCATCGAGTATTTGAATTACTCGCTCAGACTGAACATTGGTCTATGGATGAAATGATGTACTAAAATGTAGTCGAGTACCCAGAGCTTCATGTAACTTGCTCTAGAATCGAGATAATAGAAATTGGCACACCGTGCAATCTAACTATCTCGAAAACATAAAACTTTGTCAATCTCTCAAGTGAAAAATCCATACGCACTAGAATGAAATGCGCAGATTTCATCAATCGATCTACAATGACCTACACAACATCTTTCTTTCTCAGAGATAGAGGCAATCCTGATACGAAATCAATTGTAACACATTCTCCTTTTCACTCTAGAATCATCACAGGTTGTAACAAACTAGAAGGTACCTGATGCTCGACTTTAACTTGCTGACAAACTAAGCATTTTGATATGAATTCTGAAATATCTCATTTCATACTTGGCCACCAATACATCTTTTTCAAATCATCATACATTTTATCACTACAAAGATGAATTGACAAGCTACTATTATGAGCTTCCTGTAAAATCTTCTGAATGATATTAGAATTTCTCAGAACACAAAATTTTTCTTTAAAGTACAAACTGTCATCTGAACCAAAATGAAAATCTGAATCAGGTCTAGACTCAATCTATTTTCGTTTAGTGATCAATTCAACATCACTTTTCTGAGCCTCGTATATCTATAGCAAAAACATCGGTCTAGCTTTTAATTCAGCTAAAATTAAACCATCATCAATCAAAATCAACCGTGTATTCAATGCTTGTAAAGAAAATAGAGGTCTTCTACTCAAAGCATCAACAACCACATTAGCCTTTTCTCAGATGATAATCAATGATCAAGTCGTAATATTTCAATAACTCGAGCCATCACACTGTCTCAAATTTAAATCTTTCTGTGACATCAAATACTTTAGGTTTTTGTGATCCGTGAATATGTGACATTTTTTTTGTACAAATGGTGTCGTCAAATCTTTAAAGCAATAACAATAGCTGCAAGCTCTAAATCGTGAGTCGAATAATTCTTTTCATGTGATTTTAACTGTCGAGAAGCATACAATATCACTTTGCCCTATTGCATTAAAACACAACCTAAACCATTCAATGAAGCATCACTATAAATCACAAATTATTTACCAGACTCTGGCTGAACCAACACAAATGCCTCGATTAACAATATTGTCAACTAATTAAAACTTTGTTGACACTTCTCAGACCATCCAAACTTAACATCTTTTTGCAACAGTTTCATCGACAATGTAGCAATCATTGAAAATCCTTTGACAAATCTTCTATAATATCTGGTTAAACCTAGAATTTTTTTTACTTCTAACATATTTCTCGGAGGTTTCTAATCCACCACAGCTAATATTCCATTCGGACCAACTCTAATACCATTTGCCGATACCATATGTCCCAAAAATCTGACTTCTCGGAGCTAGAACTCATATTTGCTGAACTTAGTGAACAATTATTTTTCGCGTAAGGTTTGCAAAACAATTTTCAAATGTTGGACATGCTCTGTCTCATATCGTGAATAGATCAGAATGTCGTCAATAAACACAACAACAAATTTGTCTAAGTACGGTCTGGAAATTTTATTCATCAAGTCCATAAACATAGCAGGCGCCTTAGTCAAACCAAATGGCATCACAAGAAACTCATAATGTCTGTACCTAGTTCTAAACGCAGTTTTCAGCTCATCAATCTTTAACTCGTAACTGATAATAACCAAAATAAAGATCGATCTTTGAGAATATCGTCGCACCTTTAAACTGGTCAAACAAATCATCGATACATAGTAATGGATACTTATTCTTGATCGTGACTTTGTTGAGCTATCGATAATCGATACATAGTCCCATTGACCTATCCTTTTTCTTAACAAACAACATAGGAGCACCCCAAGGAGAAAAGTTGGACCCAACAAAACCCCTATCTGTCAACTCTTGCAACTGTGCTTTCAACTCTTTTAATTCTGTAGGTGTCATTTTATATGGAGCTATCGATATCGGAGATGTTCTCAGCATCAATTTAATAGCAAACTCAATCTTTCTGATTCACAGTAACCCTGGTAATTCCTCTGAAAATACATCTGTAAGCTCACATACAATTGGAATCAATTCTAACTTCAATTCTAAAACTCTGGAATCAAATATATAGGTGAGATGTGCTTCACAGTCTTTTCTAACATATTTCTGTGTCGCCATAGCTGAAATAACATTAGACGTACCGTTTAGTCTATCTAATTCAATTCAAAGCTTTTCACCATTTTGACATTTTAACACAATATGCTTTCATTTACAGTTCACAACAACATCATGCAGAGTTAACCAGTCCATACCCAGAAACACATCAAACTTATCACAGGGTAATAACATCAAATTAGCAAGAAAGTTGCAACCTCGAATCATCAAATGACAGTTTTTACAGACTTTATCGACTAATATATATTGACCTAAAAGGTTCATTACTTTAACCACAAACTCAACATACTCAAAAGGTACTTTATTATCTAACACTAAAGTTGTGCATACATATGAGCGCGTTGGCACCGGGTCAATCAAAGCATTAACATTAGTATACAAGATAGAAAATGTACCAGTGATCACATAAGGCGCGAAAGCTTCTTCTCGAGCATGAATCTTGTAAGCCCTAGTTGGTGCTCGTGCCTCAAATCTCACAGCAGAATCTTTCATCCCACTATGACTGTTACCTATATTTCTAGTATTCTAGGGTGGTCTCTCTCTTGCAGTTGTGTTACTTGAACGAGTGTTCTGAGCCTTTTCTTTATCAAACCTTTTAGGATAGTCTCAGAGATAATAATCATAGGAACCACATTTAAAACACAACCCGTTTTTCAACCTGCATTCACTAAAGTGTCATCAATTACATTACTGACATTCAAGCTTGTTATTTCTGACGCTATCAATGCTCGCTACAGACGTAGCTTGAGGTTTTGAGCTTGAATGTTATTTTCCTCTATCGCTTCCAAAATAACCCATTGAAGCTGATGAATGACTCTAAAATTCTTTTGATTTCTTTAATGGAGACAAGAATGATTTTCCCATATGTCGCTTTCCTAAATGAAAAGCCTCAGAATGGGATTTTCTCTTTGCTTTGCTAAGTTCCTCAGGCTTGTGTGCTCTATCAACTAGAATCATGAATTCTTTCAGCTCAACAATCCCAACCAACAACTTAATATCCTCATTTAAACCGTCTTCAAATTATGTACAAATGACAGCCTCAAATGGTACACATTCCCGAACATACTTACTAAATTACACAAATTCCCTATCGTACTCAACTACTGACATACGACCTTGTTTCAATTCAAGAAAATCTTTGCATTTCTTATCTAGGAACCTCTAACTCAAATATTTCTTTATGAATTGTGTCTGGAAGAAGTCCTAATTCACTTGATCCCTCGGTACAACCGCGATCAACGTATTCTACCACTCATATGCTAAGTCTTTCTATAAAGAACAACATATTTCAAACATCCAACTAAAGTACACGATAATGACGTGATCCACCTTAGTAATGTGAGTCGAGCCGTCTTAGTTGCCCGATCATCGATGAGAAAGTATTGTTCCAAACATGTATTAGGGTTGTAATCGGCAAAGTAATAGGATAGTGGATTTAGGTTCAAAGTAGGTTAAGTAGGGTTTGAATAGGTTGGGCTAATAAAGAATTAAAGATAGGTAATTTGATAAGTATGTGGAATGAAAATCGAACTCAAGTGTCAAGAACGAACCAACACTATTAAGAGTGTGACCCGAGACATATATAGCTTAAGGTGGTTTAGTGAATAAAAGAAGGGGACCTTGATCCGTTACCTAACAAGATAGGAACCAAAGGTATAAGGGATAGGGTGAATGCCACACCAATATTGTGATAAGTTCAAGAAAAGAATCAGATTGACGCCACTGACGAGCAGATAAGTCAAGTGAGACTCGACGAAATTTAGAGAGGAAGAAAACACAAAAAGAACTCTATGTTCATTCAAATTGGCAAAAAATTCTATACAAAATAAAATTAGCTAAGTATTTATAGCAATTACATAGGCTAACCGAATAGACAAATTATATAGCTTAATGACTAAGTATTCGGCTTTAAATGAGCTGAAATATTCTAGAATAAATCCATAAGTCGTCCTTGTCCATGTTCAACCTTTGGGGATGCCGTAAGTCAGCTTAATGATGAAGAAATTCAGCTAAATGAATTTGGAAGCATTGGGAGCTGATTGGGCATGTCTAGGTTCGGCCATGAGCTTAAATGAGCTCAATTAATTTGCCTTGTTTAGCCGAATGTTGCATGCATTAATTGGGCAGCTTGAATAGCCATTAAAAGTGTGAACACAAAGTTGAAGAGCCATTTGAATGTGAATGCTTATAGCCGAATGGACTTCATGTGTGAACGAGGAATTCAACAAGTGTGAACACCTTCAATGCTACTTTCGGGAGATGTTCAGCCAACTTGGGAAATTGATGGACAGCTACTCCTTGGCCAAATAGGTGCTTAGAGAGGCCAAACAATTAGCCACCATGCATTGTATCCGGCCATGCAGGAATCCTTACATGCGTTGCATCCGATCATACATGCACCTTGCATTAATTTGCTGCACCTAAAAGATAAAGAAAACATTAAAAGCAAGCTAAGTTTAGCTGAACCAAAATAAAGACTTACTTTAGACACATTAATAAACATATAATGAAACTATGACATATTTAATATGGTCTTAACAAACACATTAATTTGGCTAGCTCAAAAGATACTAAAATCATGTATAAGCTGTAATGAGCTAATAAACTAATCAATGAGCTAAAACAAAAATAAACTAATTAAAGTATTCACTTATTGTATTCTAGTAATAAAGTAAATGAGCTGGGAATAAATTGAAATGAGCGCAAATGAGCTGAAAGAAGCTCAAACGAGCTTATTTGAGTTAAACGGAGCTCGAAAAGCTGAAAAGGAGCTAAGGTAGACTTACAAGAGGTTGCAAAGATTCCACGTTGAGTTGGTCCTTGCTTCTTTAATATTTTCAAACAACGATTCAGCCTATATTCGAGTGGCTAAGGCTGGAATGACCTCTTTGAAGAACTTAGCTCGAGCTCGTGTGATAGGACTTTTATGTAGCACCATCGGATCCTTGCTCGAGCTAGGTGAGCTTCGGGGCGTGCTCGCATCATTCCCTCCTCTTCAAAGTAACTTGTCCTCAAGTCGAGCCACTTGTTCACGACAAAGAAGACATCATTATAAGGCCCATGGTGGTCAAATGGAAGAGAATTCCTCACAAAGATCTGATTAACACACACAACTTGAAAAGTCAAAATATTAGTCACATGCCTTCTCTCTTTAGGGATGAGACATTTAAATGCATCATTTACACAATAAAGAAAAGGGTTAAGGGCACATCGAATTAAAAACTTACAAACTCGTTTTGAATTTTCAATCCGAACTTGAACAAGTAAACTGTTGTCAGATTTAAGAGTATAAAGGGATCTTACCTTATCAAAAGGAATCTCCATGATTGGCAACAATTAAAGCTTAGGAAACAATTTGAATTAGTAATAAGAATGTGAAAGTTTCTTATTCTCCAGCATTTCACATATTCAAAGCAAATAAAATTTAGGCAAGCAAATATTCAAGCATTCATTCATCTCAAGTCTCATTCGCACAAAATTGCATGAGCATGAAGAATTTTCATAACAAAGCAGAAACATCACTCCATCATCACAAACAATCGAACTAAGAATTTTACTTGTCAACCTTTTATCATTCAAGATCGAAATTTGTTTGTGTTGATTTAGACTTTCTTCACCAATACACTTGTCAACGTGATGATTGTCATAAAGAAAACTCTTTTTACCATCATTTAAAATGAACACATCATCATTAATCAAAGGATAGCAATTAACCATATCAGGATAAGGTAACTTGTCAAGAACCAATTCATCAACAATGTTTTAATCAATAATCGAACGGGGTTGTTGTGTCTTAAAGGCTTCAGTTACCTCACCTTGCTTACCTTAGGTATAGGTGGACTAGGAACATTCATTACGTTACCTTTGCTAAATAATTTGAATCATCTCTCCCTCGAAAGATATTGAAGTTGAAGCTCATTACACCGATCTTGAGAAACCTAAAAGGAAGGAAAAACGCAAAGACAATTCACATGTTGGTTAGTCAAAATACTCCTCTCCTTTCCACTCTTTTCATTTTTAGTTTTCTTCTTTTTTTCTCTACTCGAGTTTTTTTCACAATCTTTGATCTTTTCTCTAGATTTTCCATCTTTCTTTTCCTTCTCATTTTTACTTTTGTCGTTTTCTCTCATTTGTTCCATAGAAGTTTTCAACTTTCGCTGATCCTCCAACACTTGCTTTGGCGATAAAGGTGCCAAAGTTACATTTTTACCATGGTGCTTGAAATTATATTGGTTTGTGAATCAATCGTATTTTACCCTCTGGTCAAACTGCCATGGTCTTCCTAAAAGTAAATGTCTCGCGTGCATAGGTACCACGTCGCATAGAACTTCATCGTGGTATTTTTTTATTGAAAATTCAACAAGGGTTTGCTTAGTCACCTTTAACTCGACGCCTTTGTTGAGCCATTGCAACTTATATGGACTTAAATGCTTGGTGGTCGGTAAACCAAGTTTTCTACCATGAGAGTGCTCACCACATTTGTGCAACTCCCTCCATCAACGACCAAGCTACAAAATTTGCCTTAGACATGACATCTTGTATGGAACAAATTTTCCCTTTGCGGCTCACTTCCAGTGCTTCGTATACTCAAACTCCTTTTAACAACAAGAATTTCACCTTCGACTGCATATTCCAAGTCTTTTTCGTCGTCGACGGGTGTTTCGGGCTCCTTTTCTACTTTTCATTTTCCTCTTTCGATTCAATATCGCCATTGGCTCGAACTACCATAGCACTTCGATTTCAGAATTGTCTAGCACTATGCCCCCTTCTGAGACACTTAAAGCACTTGATGTCCCTCGAGCAGTTGGGAAAGCTTTCGATAGCTTTCCTTTGATTCCACCACAGGCTTAGTCGACTTTGCTGGAACCGTTAGTTCTTGGGATGCGCTCGACGAAGCATTTTTACTAGCACCTTGGCTCTATTTGGAGACGTTGGAATTGGAGAAGCCTCGAACAATACCTTTTCTCTTTACTTTCTTCTCGACCTTAATGGCCATGTGCACCATGTCAACTATTTCAATGTAGTGCTGAAGCACCACAATGTTGGTGATATCTCGGTTGAAACCAGCCAGGGAACGTGCCATAGTCACCTCGCAGTCCTCTTACACATCCACTCTTATCATTGCGATTTCCATCTCTTTGTAATAATCATCCACACTCATTGTTCCTTGGGTAAGGCTTTGGAGCTTTTGGTAGAGCTCACGGTGGTAATAAGATGAAATGAATCTCTGGTGCATCACCGATTTCATTTCGGCCCACGTGCTAATTGGTCGTTCTTCGTACCACCTTCGACTTGTGGTAAGTTGATCCTACCATATCATCGCATAATCTGAAAACTCGATGGCTGCCAACTTAACCTTTTTGGCTTCGTAGTAGTTGTGACACTTGAACACCAATTCTATCTTCTTCTCCCACTCGAGATAATCTTCCGGATCTGACCAGACTTGGAATGGGTGAATTGACAGTTTAATGCTTTTAAGATTGTCATCGTATCGTCTACACTCTTTTTGGCCATAGTCTCATTGCCCTCTTCCTCGGACACTTAAGTTGGACCCTTGGTCACTCTCGGCATCACTAGGATCGAACAACTCGTCTTCTTGGACTCGTTGTCGGCCTTGGTTCCTGGGTGGACTTTGGGGCGCCCTTTCTCTTATGGCTCTTCCCTCCACTTGATCAAGCCTTTCTTAATAGGCTCTAGCTTCCGATCGAATAAATGCTCCACCTTGCGCAATAGGGCTTAAAGGTTAAGATCTGAAATATTTCAAATTGGTTGCCTTTCGGGTCTATCCGTCATGTTTCGTTCTGGGCTTCTTGACATTGAAAATTTAAAACCTCACCACAAACCTCATGTTTTACTCGGAAAGAAAGGATATAGTAGCACTCACACTCGTTTTTACACTCGTTATATGGATTTTCTTCATTCTAATGAGCTCACACACTCGTGCCTTTTCCTGCTCTTTTCTTCTCTCGTGATTTTGTATGAGTCTCTTTTAGACTATATCTTAGTCTAGGGGTCAGCTTCAAATGGGTTACAAGGATGATGATCAGAGGGTTAGGGTAGGCTAAAAGAAAATTAAAATCAGTTTTAGTGTGGCGTGTAGGGTGGTAAAAGATAGAAGGGAACTCACTTGATCGGGTGTACAGAAGATGAACACTTAAACTTTCAAGACTTCCCTTTTTTTAACTTCGAATTCTTTTTCAATTACAATAAAATGAATACAATTGAATACTTTTAATACAAATTAAAATTTTTTTGAAACTTCTATTTTTTTACTTCGGGATGGCATCGAACATTTGTACTTCTCGTTTTAACAAGCTCTGATACCAAATGATGCGAACCACCTCGATAATGTGAGTCGAGTCATCTTAGTTTCCCAATCGTCGATGAGAAAGTATCGTTCCAAACTTGTATTAGGCTTGTAATCGGAAGTAATAGGATAGTGGGTGTAATTAGGTTCAAAATAGGTTAAGTATGGTTTGAATAGGTTAGGCTAATAAAAAATTAAAGATAGGTAATTTGATATGTAGGTGGAATGGAAATCAAACTCAAGCGTCAAGAATGAACCAACACTATTAAGAGTGTGACCCGGGACTTATATAGCTTAAGGTGGTTTAGTGAATGAAAGAAAGGGACCTTGACCCGTTACCTAACAAGGTAGGAACCAAAGGTATAAGGGATAGGGTGAATGCCACACCAAGATGGTGATAAGTTCAAGAAGAGAATTAGATTGACGCCACTGACGAGCAGATAAGTCAAGTGAGACTCGACAAAATTTGGAGAGGAAGAAACCTCACAAAGAACTCTATGTTCATTCAAATTGGAAAAAAAAGTCTATACAAAATAAAATTAGCTAAGTATTTATAGCTATTACATAGGCTAACCAAATAGAAAAATTACATAGCTTAATGACTAAGTATTCGACTTTAAATGAGCTGAAATATTCTAGACTAAATCCATAAGTCTTCCTTGTCCATGTTTAACCTTTGTGGACGCCACAAGTCAGCTTAAAGATGAAGAAATTCAGCTAAATGAATTTGGAAGCATTGGGAGCTAATTAGGCATGTCTAGGTTCAACCATGAGCTTAAATGAGCTCAATTAATTTTCCTTGTTTAGCCGGATGGACGTCATGTGTTAATGGGGAATTCGGCAAGTGTGAACACCTTCAAAGCTACTTTGAGGAGATGTTCGGCCAACTTGGGAAATTAATGGACAGCTACTCCTTAGCCAAATAGGTGCTTGGAGAAGCCAAACAATTAGCCACCATGCATTGTAGCCGGCCATGCATGAATCTTTACATGCGTTGCATTCGATCATACATGCACCTTACATTAATTCCATTCATGCATTTGGCTGTACCTAAAAGACAAAGAAAACATTAAAAGTAAGCTAAGTTCGGCTGAACCAAAATAAAGACTTGCTTTAGACACATTAATAAACATATAATGAAACTATGACATATTTAATATGGTCTTAACAAACACATTAATTCGACTAGCTTAAAAGATACTAAAAACATGTATAAGTTGTAATGAGCTAATAAACTAATCAATTAGCTGAAACAAAAATAAACTAATTAAAGTAATCACTTATTTTATTCTAGCAATAAAGTAAATGAGCTGGGAATAAATTGAAATGAGCTCAAACAAGCTAAAAGAAGCTCAAACGAGCTGATTTGAGCTGAACGGAGCTCGGAAAGCTGAAAAGGAGCTAAGGTCAACTTGCAAGAGGTTGCAACGATTCCTCGTTGTGCTGGTCCTGGCTTCTTTAATGTGTTCGAACAACGATTCAGCCCATATTCGAGTGGCTTAGGCCGAAATGGCCTCTTTGAAGAACTAGCTCGAGCGCTCGTGATAGGACCTTTGGGCAGCACCATCGGATCCTTGCTCGAGCTAGGTGAGCTTCAGGGCTTGCTCGCATCAGATAATTCATCAAAAACTCTCACTGTGTTTTCTAACCAGAACTCAGATCTCCCTGGATCATCTTCAGTAGTACCTCGAAACTCTTACACCCCGTACGTTCGGATTTTATCAACTAGAGGCTTACTTACTCGCATTGGTTCCAAACCCTGAGGAACTATAGGGACCAGTTAGGGTACGAATGGGGTTAGAGGTCGTTGAGCCATAGGATATGTTATCACAAACTCAGTAAAACATTCAGGCATCATTTGGAAGAAGGCTTCTTTAGCTTCTCCTCCCTGGCCCTCAGATACGGACCTACTGCCACTAGAAGCTACCTAGTGAACAGAGCCTTACGCAGTACTTTCTACTTCGTCAAAATTGACTCAGTTGGATGACATTTTATCTATATAAAAACATAGTTCAGTTTGAGTCAGGAGTTATTACACTATCTTAGGTTATATAATGACATGTATTTCTAGACTCTATATATGATACGTTTAGTCCAAGAACCAACTAAATCGTAGGTCTGATACCACTAATGTAACACCTTTAACCCGCATCATTTGTTGAAATAGAATTACGGAGCATTACCGTACAAACGAAACATTTAAACATAAATTCCATATATTATCATAATCATATCATGAACCAATCATTCACATACATATATTCCCTAAATCGAGCCCTTGAGGCCCTAAAAATAACTTAGACAAAAATTCAAGACTAAATTGAAAATATTTAGAAAGTTTAGGAAAAGATTACAAAAATTTGGATATAGGGAGTCACATGGCAGTGTGGTCAGGGCGTGTGTCTCATGTGCCTCACATGGCTGAGACATACGCCCATGTCTTAGGTCTGTAACCTTCGAACTAGGGACACACGACCATGTCCCAGCTCATGTCTTTACCCGGGTAACTTTCTGAGTAGGGTCACACGACCGTGTAAATTTCGAAATTGCCCCACACACCTGTGTGCCAGCCCGTGTCCTAGGGCGTGTAACTTATTGACTTGCATGCAAAAGAACCTTCAGAGGACACACGGCCGTGTCACCAGGCCATGTGTCACACACGGTTGAGTCACACGCTCGCATCTCAGGGCGTGTGGACCTAAAATTTACCTAAAACAATCCATTCCTAACACCAGTTCATGCATAATCACTTGAACAACCGGTGCACACTTACAAGGTATCAAACTATACCCAAACATGCATGTATGTGCCATTCCAAAAGTCCTATTTCAATAAACCAATATGTCATTCAAAGGAACCTCAAACACATACAACAACATTTACCTAAACATTTATATTTTACCACATTTCAATAATAAATTACTAGCTCAGAACTTACCATTCATGCCACAAAATGACCATTATCATATCATTTCAAAACATACCATATGAGTCATTCCAAACATGCATCATAAGTTAACCAAAATGACACAATCCAAAAAGGTATCAACCAAGATAACTTACACAACTTATACATACCAAATCATCCATCAAACATTCAACTATACATCATTACAAGTCCACCTATACATGCCATTATAACATTGGCCAAAACATTCAAAAACTACCTATATTTATGCTGGATAGTGTGATAGATCTTCGATGAGCTTCCAAAATGATTGAACTTTCGGTAATTTATAAAACATAGGAAAGAAACTACGTAAGCACTTAGTGCTTAGTAAGTTCATAAAAATAAAACATAACTTACCATTCAATGCATAACACAAAGTATAAGCATAATACAACCTAAACCACAAGCTTGACACAAGCCTATTCATCATCATCAATACACAAGTTAGTGTGATTTTACATGGTTCATAGATTCATAAGCCTATTCATATAATTTAGATCATCATTTCTTTTCATATATTCATGATACATCACATTTGAGCACTTACCATGTTCATTTCCTTTTCATACCAGTTGAACCATCTAGAATTTCATCGAATACTCGGGAAAGCTCACACGAAGTGTGCTTAAACATATAATTGTAACATTTCCTTTACATCGTTGCTCACATGAGTTGTGAAATAGGCCTGCACACACGAGCTGTGGGCCTACGCACACAAGTTGTAGGTAAAAATGTAAGCTACATAATGTTGCTCATACAAGCTGTGGAGTATCTACAACAAATGTAGGACCTCAGCCATTGGTAGGACATTTAAGACCAGCACCCGAAACATGAAATCCCTAATAACATGTCATTTGTATAATATGAATTCCTAAGATTCAACCGGGACTTGATAACCGTCAAAGTACTGATTTGGATATGCATCATTCAATTACATTATGAATACATAATAACATACATTTGAATAACATGAAAATAACAATCGTTCATACGAACTTACCTCGACAATTAGGACGTAGAAGTTAAACGAGCTATTTCGAAGCTTTAGCTTTGCCTCGATCTAGGTTCGTACGTGGTCTATCTTGATCTAAATAGATAATTTTTAATCAATTTAATAACTCTAGTATTCAATTTAGTCCACAATTCATATTTATGAAAATCACTATTTTGCCCATAATATTTTAACTTTTCACAATTTAGTCCTTAACCTCATAAATTGAAATCTAAGCATTTTAATTCCCCATTCAAGCTAAATGAATTCTCTAGGGACTTAAACCAACCCATACCAACCATAATTTCATAAATTTAACATAAAATTTTACTATTTTTACAAATTAATCCCTATATGTAAATTTCATCAAAAATCAATTTACAAAACTTGTTTATTTCTCAACAAAGGTTCACAATCTATCATTTAACAGCAAAAATCATTCAAAAATATTCATGGAAAGTCCCTCAACCTTTAACATAATTGCAAATTAATCCCTAAGCTGGCTAGATTAAGCTAAAATGACCTCAAAAACATAAAATTATTAAAAACAGGGCTCGAAATCACTTACATGCAGTAAAAGAAGCTTGGCCAAATAAAGGATTCATCCACGGAGGTTTTTTGTTCCTTAAAATAGGTTTAGGTTAAGAAAATAAATATGATACTTTGTTTAATTCTTTTTAGTTTTAAGTTTATTTACCTATTTACCTTATTAACCTTTAAATCTTATAAAATTTCAATAAAACCATGTCATGAATATCCAATAACTATTGAAATGGTCTAATTACCATCTAAGTCCACTCACTTTAAAGTGTTAAAGCCATTTGACTCTTTTAACTAATGGAACTTTAATTTTACACTTTTTTATGATTTAGTCCTTTTCACTTAATTAATCATGGAAACATCAAAATTTCTTAACGAAATTTTAATACAACCTTACTAACATTCCATAGACATTAAAATAATAGTAAAATAAAATTTTACTCGTCAGATTTGTGGTCCCAAAACCACTATTCTGATTTCATTAAAAATGGGTTGTTACACGAGTCAAGGTGGATATTTGTGAAGTATGTCTCGTATTTCGGTAAAAGTATGACACAAACAGAGAGTGACATTGTAATTAGGATACAAATAAGAATTATGTGTGCTTAATTCTTGGTTTTATATTTCTAGATTATTGATTCATGTTTGATGTGCTCAAATCAAAAGAGGAATAGACGCTATTTAAGAGTAGATCATGCATAATTAAGTGGAGTTGCATGCAATTCTAGAAATAGGACGACATAAATCTAGCATATTAGAGTCAAATCTAATAAGGAAATCTATAGATTGAGTTAATGTAATAATAGGGTTTTAATTTGAAAGAAATTTCAATTAATCAACCTAGAGACAATTGTTCTTATTCTTTAAGAGAGATATTAGCATAATTTAGAGATTTTTATGGATCAAGATACTAAGTGAATAAATTGTGTAATTTAGATTGATAGAGACAGATGAAGTCTAGATGGATTCTTTCTTGAGTATTGTTTCGCTTCTTGGTTGTTAATCGTTTATTTTCCTAAGTTGTTCTTTGTCGTGTTCGTAGTTAATTAAATTAGTTAATTTTAGTTTTAATTGATCACTCAAATTTATCGGTTAAATAATAGAAAGACGATTATTACTAGTACTTTTTGTCTTCGTGGGAATGATATCTATACTTACCGTAGCTATACTATTAATTGATAGGTCCACTTACCTTAGTCAAATTTTAGTTGTTTTATGACTGCATCAGTGCCAACTTCGCAATTTTTATTTTTCTGCAAGTATTTTCCCGTTGATGTAAATCTTAATCTATACGATAATTCAAATCAATTATTAATCTCAAATATCTTATAATATCTAATTGTATGAATATGACATTTTACTTTTCATTTACAAAAATTCTTTGAAATTCTATTTTAAAAATATATATTTCCCAAATAACAAAAATTATAAATAATATGTTTAAAATATTAGGGCTAAATTGATAAAAAAATATAAAAAAATAAAGAACTAAAATTATTATAGTGATGAAAAATGATCACATCAACATTATTTATTGATTTAACATAGTGATTAAAATATTAAAATTTGATAATCTAAAATAAAAGAATTTTAAATCTCACAAATTAAAAAAAGGGTCACAATTTATATAGTTTAAGTTTAAAAGAATTTCAATGAGTTTTGGATGATTTTTTGAATGAATTAAGCCTTTTTAGATACAATTAATATTGTTTGGCAGGTAGACTTTGAGTTGCTTGTCTTTTAGTTGTCAACTTCAACCTCCATCTGCTAGAGGAAGAAACATTACATTCAATTAGTAAGGGACCCAAAAGAAGATTATCCACCGACCATGCCTTTCTTTCTCCGATAGGTACGACTGAGGAATTAAAGAACAAGTTTCGTTTGACTTTTAAAAGCTTCAAGACTTTTGCTTTAATGAGCGGTCTTTGACTCTTTCTCCAACTCAATCCCCCATCTCTTCTCTGCCATGAAAAATCTGGAATAATAAGTTCCCTCTTCTTTCTTTTGGGTTTCATTTCCTTCAAATTATACAACCGCAAAATGTGGGTTAAACTTACAGCTCTTTCTTCAATTCTCTCCCATCTGCTTATCTGCATCAGTCTTGTTGAGGCTTACATAAGATGCTATGACACTGGTAATTTCACCATAAATAGTACCTATGGTAAAAACCGGGACCTTCTTCTTGCTTCTCTCCCACCTAATGTCTCTGCAAAAGGTGGTTTCTTTACTTCCAATTTTGGCCAAAACGCCGACAAAGTTTACGCTCTTGGTATGTGCAGAGGAGACTCTACTCCTGACGATTGTTATAAATGTGTCAATTCTACATTCCACGAACTCATAGCTAACTGTCCCAACCAGAAGGAAGCCCTTGCATGGGGAGGGAAACCATGTCATGTACACTATGCAAATCACTCGTTTTATGGAACCCGCAGGATCTAGGAGTCCCTGATGCACGCTATAATACGGGCGATATCACATTTAACTTAACAGAATTTGATACGGTTTGGGAGAGTTTGATGGACACAGTGGTGAGAAACGCTTCCAACGGCTCTTCTACTCTTAAGTATGCAACTGGGGAAGCAGATTTTACAATAACCCAAACGATATATGCGCTAATGCAGTGCACTCCAGATTTATCATACCAGAATTGTGATTTCTGCCTAAGGCAATCCATAAGCTACTATGAACGCTGTTGCCATGGGAAGCAAGGAGGTTATGTTCAGAGGCCTAGCTGTTATTTCCAATGGGATTTGTATCCTTTTTATACACCCAATGCTTCTACTACTGCTCCATCCTTGTCTCCTCCACCCTCACCTGTTAGTCCTCCACCCCCAGCTGCTAGTCCTCCGCCACAGTCGGTGAACACAATCAAAAAAGGTAACTACCGATCTGCTAGTCGGCATGCTGGTTTCAGGAAGAAATTGATGTGAATGAAAAGTTGTTGCTTGTGCAGAGGAAGGTGGCCACCGTTCATCCCAGACCCTAGTCATTATCATTGTTCCAATTGTCATCTTGGTGGCAGTACTTGTCATACTTGCAGTAGCTATTCTCCGTAAAAGGATCGCGAAACCCAAGCAGGATGATCAAAGTAAGTTGGTCCTCTACTCTCTTTTGATGTACTTCTTCCAATGTTTAAGCATGGTTTTATACTTTAGGAAATAAAAATGAGCAAAAAAGTTGCAAGTGCTTTCTTCTCTTGTTTTCATTTGTTATAACTTTTTTTTTTTTGGCATGAGACCTCCTTTAACCGCAAGCCTTAATTCGTTCTGTGTCAACCTGCAGATGCCAAGACCCGTGTAGAATCGTTGCAATTTGACTTTGATGCAGTAAGAGTTGCAACAAAAGACTTCTCGGATGCAAACATACTGGGACGAGGTGGATTTGGTCCTGTTTATAAGGTAATTTAAGATTTGGAAAATTGATAAATATATGAAAGTGAAGCCTCCAGTTTGATGGCTTCCAAGAAATAATAGGAAATAAAAGTTGGTGTTTTCTATCATTGTTCTTTGTTACAAATACTATCAGGGTAAGCTTGAGGATGGACGGCAAGTAGCTATAAAGAGGCTGTCTGAAAATTCGGGACAAGGACAACAAGAATTCAAGAATGAAGTGATGTTATTGGCGAAGCTACAACACAGGAATTTGGTTAGGCTTCTTGGTTTTAGCTTGGAACAAAAAGAAAGGGTTCTCATCTATGAGTTTCTGCCCAACTCAAGCCTTGACAACTTTATATTCGGTATGGTTTAATATATTTGGTAGAATGCCACTCAAGTCATGCTATAGAGGTGAAAAGTTGATAATCTCTGGTTATTACTATTAAATTCATGATTAATCGCAGATTCAGTAAAGCGTTCGCTACTAAGCTGGACGAAGAGGTACAAAATTATAAACGGAATAGCTAAGGGACTTCTTTATCTTCATGAAGATTCTCAATACCGAATCATCCATCGCGACTTAAAAACAGCCAACATATTGTTAGATGAAGAGATGAATCCTAAAATCTCAGATTTTGGAATGGCGAAATTGTTTACGGTTGATCAAACTCGAGCTGACACAAGCAAAGTCGTTGGGACCTAGTAAGCATTTAGAAGGATTTGTTTCTACATGTTATTTGTTAACTTTGTGATATCTAAAACTCAAAGATCCTAAGCATTAGCACTTCTTCTAGAGGATTAGCTACCATTTAAATTCATTCATTAAGATTTATTTGTCCGCAGTGGATACATGGCTCCTGAGTATGCATGGCATGGACAATATTCAGTTAAATCCGATGTTTACAGCTTTGGAGTGTTGGTTTTGGAAATCATTAGTGGTAAAAAAATCAGTAGCTTCTCCAACCAAGAAGTGGGAGACTCTCTTCTAACCCATGTAAGCTGCATACTGTGGTTATGGTATTACTGGATTAGAACTTGCTAAAACACTACGTAAGTTCATATTCCTCGACTTTTGCAGGTATGGAGAAACTGGAGTGAAGGAACTGCTTTAGAAGTAGTAGATCCAATCCTGAGGGATTGCTCCAGAATTGAAATAATGAGATGTATCCATCTTGGGTTGCTTTGTGTTCAAGACAACATTGCTTACAGACCAACCATGGCCTCCGTGGTTCTCATGCTCAGTAGCTATTCCATGTCTCTTCCAGTGCCATCAAGACCTGCATTTTCCATGCATTCCACCATGGAGACAGAAACGAAGTCTCGGTCATCCTCACTCTCCAATCAATCTAAACGAGAAACCATTCAAATCTCAGTCAATGAGGCTTCCATTTCTGAACTAGGTCCTCGATGAAGTTCGAATATGATACTTACTAAGTACTTGCATTGCATATTTTCTGTATCTTTGTCTAGAAATTCAGAAATTCTTCGGTACATGTATACATAGCAATAATAAACAAAGAAGCTTCCATTTAGGACACTTAAAATAGAAAATTGGATTCACCTTTACTCAGATGGTGCGGTTAAGGTTTTCTTAGGAGATGCTATTGCCGGGGGAATGATCAGAGATGATTAAAGTAGGTGGATATTTGGATTTAACGGAAGGTTGGGTCAATGTTTTGTTTTTAATGTTGAACTATGAAGTATTCTAAATTGTTTGCTTCTATTACAAAATAGGAGTTGTGATAAAGTATTGATCAGAACGGACAGCATTGAGATTCTTCAAGCCATTTAGGATGCATTCACATCAACATTGTTTTTAGCTCTTATTTGACGCACTCCCCTCTATTGCAAGAAGTAACTCAATGGAATCTTGAGTATATTCCTAGAGTTTGAAAGAAATGAAGGCTCACATTTATTTGCAGAAAATCCCTTAGAGATTATTAGATAATTGTACTTATTTATTTAGTTTTTTTATCAAAAAAAAAATTAAGGAAAGAAACCGTCCATTTATTTATCTCTAATATATTATTATTATTACGACATAAAGATAAATTTAGTCAAATTGCTTGCTTTTTTACGAAAATTTTTATTAAACTGTTAAAATTTTAATGGCATCAACGTGGCAACCGTATGACATTTTATGAATGCTTCATTGTTAAGATGTAAAATTTTTTTAAATGTTATTATGAACTTTTTTAATTTTTTAATTTTTAAATATTTTTATTAATATTTTTGAATTTTTATGAATTATATGTGGATTGTCATGCTATTGGGCACATTGATGTTGTTAAAATTTTAACAGTTAAGTCAATTTTTCCATCCAAATGTAAGTAATTTAACTAAATTTTAAAGGTTAATGACCAAAATGACAAAATAAGTGAATGTTATGGGCTAAATTTATCATTATGTCGTCTATAATATATATTTAAAAGGAAAAGTTTAGAAAAAGAACTTTTGAATTGACAAAAATACTCTTTAATATTCATTTAATTACTAACATAACATTAAATAAATAGTTTTTTTTAAATGATACAATTTTTATTCATTTGAACCATGCTGTTAAGAATAATAAATAAAATCTTCTATAAAAATAATAGATTAAATCATATAAATATTTTTTTTGTATAGTAGAGTTCTTATAGGTTTGGACTACACAATTAACTATATTAATTATTAATAATATTTTATTTTTTATTAATTATAATTTAATTAGTGTTATAGTCATATACCAATTAAATTTAAGATTTATCATTACAATAACATTCAATAAATGAAAATTACTAATATTGGTAAGTTTGAAGTGCCTCAAAAATAATGGAGTACTAAAACATGACTTTTCGAAAAGAAAATTTTAACTCATAGTCAAATGACAAAGACACCGAAAAGTGATGAAGATCATTTTAATCAATAATGAGATGAACTTATAATATTCACTCATCATCATCACACATTTATTTAGTTTATAATACATATTATACTAAATATATTTTAAACTCACATTTATTCACCTTCCCTATAATTGTCCAATTTGAAAGATTCCTGATAGCTCTTCCAACCAAGCCCCTTTCAGTTTGCCTACTTTTTTCTTGAGTGTAGTTAGAATTTTCTTATTTATAGCCTCCACTTGATTATTGGTTTGCAGGGTTTTCATGAAGCTTTAAGCCAAGGATGTCCAGAGATCTATACACAATTTCATGAACTTTCTTTGAAACTGTGTGTTGTAGTCTGTGATAACAGTACGAGGTATCCCAAACCTGCAAACAATCTTTATGACTCTACTTGCCTCTCTGTTATAGTTGTCAGAGCCTCTGCCTTGACCCATTTGGTGAAGTATTCAACAACTATTATAATGAACTTTTTGTATAGCATGGCTATGGGGAATGGTTTGATGATGTTGACCCCCCATGTCGCAAAAGGCCAAGGCCCTGTCATGATTTGGATTGGTTCTGCCGGTTATCATTGTATTTTGGCATTTCTTTGGTAGGGGTCACATTTGCAGACCATGTTTTGGGTAGCTTCGTAGATAGTAAGCCAATAATATCATTGTTTGATTATTTTCTGCACTAGAAACCTACCTCCTAGATGGTCGCCGTAAATGCCCTCATGGATTTCTCTCATGATATATTCAGCTTCTGATATAGAGAGGCATCGCAGTAGTGGGTGTGAAAACCCTTCTCGGTATAGCACACCCTTTAGAAGGGAGTATCGCGCTGCCTTGTGTTGTTGTTTTGTGAGCTATTTTCGATCTTGGCTTTCCTCTTTACCACGAACGTGTAGATTATAGGGGTCATCTACGTTTCTTCCTAGGTTGTGGAAAGCACTTGGGAAAATCATAGCTTGGTATTTTTCCTCTTTACTTAATAGTGATAGAGGATGCCAACTTTGATAGAGCATCCGCGTGCGTGTTGTCGTTCCTTGGAAGCTGTTTGACGTCAGCTTTATCTAATCCCTCTAGTAATTGAATTGTTGGTGTATATATTGTTTTAGTGTGGGTTCTTTGCCCTCATACTCATCGTGTATTTACTTTACCATGAGCTGGGGATCATGTGTATGGTCAAGTTCCTGGCACTTAGTTGGTGCGTTAATTGTAGTCCCAAGATTAGCGTTTCGTATTCGACAGTGTTGTTTGATGTTTGGAATCCAAATGACAGTCCATATTGCCACCCATTACTCTCTGGGTCTATCACGAGTATGCTTGCCCCGGATCCTATTCTGCCTACGGAACCATCAACGTAAATCATCCAATCTTTTGGTTTATCTATTGTTGATGCACTTCCTAGTGTGTTTACTATTGGTAGTGTCTAACAACGAAAAGCAGTTTTAGTAAAAAATGTAAAGTGAGTATTGTTTCTCCGCAAAGTGTGAGAATCGTTAGAGTGGTAATTTTTCTCGCATAACGTGTCATTCATTAACTTGCTAATTTTCACTAATATTCACATATTACATTATGTCAGCGAGGTACTTTACTATTCGATGTTTCAAATTACATTCTATGTTACTTGTTGTATTTTCATTTCTTTCGAACAAGCGCTCTACCATGAAATCTGCCAACACCTGCCTCTTTAATATCGTCCGCGGGGTAAAATCTATCCCGAATTCTACAAGTTTGATATTCCATTTTGTTATCCTCCCTATGGTGTTTTCCTTGGCCAGCATCTCTTTCATCGACTGGTTAATAACCACAATGATTGGGTAGGCCTATGGGTGTAGCTTGCGAGCTGCAATGATTAGAGCATAAATGCATTTTTCTATATTTGTGTACCTAAGCTCGCCATGCTGAAGGACCTTGCTGACATAATACACTAGAAATTGGAGGGTGCTTCCGAATTTGACCAAGACAGTTACGATTGTTTCTTCTGATGCTACTTGGTATAGATAAAGCATTTCTCCCGTTTGAGGCGACTTTAGAAGTAGGGGGAAGTAAGGTACTGCTTTAGTTGTTCAAGTATGGTTTGACATTCTTCGGTCCATGAGAAGGGTGTCCTCAAAGCCCAGAAAAATGGTATGCACTTGTCTTCCATTCTAGAGATAAATCTATTCAATGCCACCACATTACCTGTGAGGCGTTGAATATCTTTTATAGTTCCCAGTGGGGGCATTTCCACGATAGCTTGAATATTTTCTAGGTTCACATTTATTCCCTTTTCTGATATTATTAAGCCCAAGAACTTGCCAGCTTAGACACCGAAGGCGTACTTTACGAGGTTAAGCTTCATAATATGGGCCATCAGCGTTGTGAACGTGTCAGATAAGTTTCGTGCATGCTCCTCCATGGATTCACTTTTTACTAGCATATCATCTACATATACCTCTAGACTGCGGCCTATCTACTCTTTGAATATCTTTTTTACCAACATTTGGTAAGTTGCACTTGTATTTTTAAGTCCAAATGGCATAACTTGGTAACAGAAGAGACCTTCCTCAGTGATGAAGGTTGTCTTCTTCTGGTCGCATCGGTCTAATAGGATTTGATTGTAGCCTGAGAAGGTATTCATGAAGCTTATGAACTTGTGCTCGGCGGAGGCATCCACTAGACGATCTATCGATGGCAAGGAGAAACTATCTTTGGGGTATGACTTGTTCAAGTTGGTAAAGTCGATGCACATCCTCCACTTTCTTATTGTATTTTTTACCATTACCACATTCAAAATCCAATCCGGATACTCCACCCCCTAATAAATTCTATGACCAACAGCTTGGCAAGTTCCTGTCTTATTGCTTCGATTATGTATGGTGCAAACGTTCTCTTCTTCTATTTCACAGGCTTCGCCTCTAGGAGTACATTTAATATATGCACTATTACCCATGAATCCACGCCTGGCATATCCGTTGCAGACCATGAGAAGACATCTGAATTCCCCCTAGAAATTTAACCAGTAAATCTTTTCTTATCCGCTCAGCGTTGAAAAAATTCTAACTGTTCTTTCTTTATTGCCACAAAATAACTGTAGGGTCTCCGTGTGCTTTGATACTTCGAGTTTTGTATCTTGATGTTCTTTCCTTACATCTAGTTCGTCCAAGTTGATGGCTTTACTTCTCGGTGGAAGGTTGTTTTGCTTGCCTCAAAGATAACATGTGACACTACCTAGCCGTGTGTTGGTCGAATCACAAGAAGTCAAAATCGGTACTTATCAAGAACTTGATTTTCATACAATAGGTTAGCATTATCATCTTCACCATTCACATAATTGGTCTACCAAAAATGGCGTTATATACCATCAGGTGATCGACCACATTGAATTGGACACATTCCATGGTCATGTGTTTACTGTCGCCCAGAGTGATCGGCAATATGACAATGCCCTTTACTTCGACAAGATAGTTCACGAAGTTGTACAAAGGGCTGGTTGTGGATAAAGATTGTTCTTTTAAGCCATTTTCTTGTATGCTCTCCAAGATAGGACTTCTACTGCACTGCCGCTATCGACAAGTATCCTCTTGACTTTAAACCCTGCGATCTTAATTGAAACCACCATTTGGTCGTTCACATATTCTCGCAGATTAACTCATTGTCACCACTTCCGAACTCCACATTCAACTATTCTTAGTGTCGCGATTTCTTTGAGGTATTGAGCAACATCACATCACCCATGTGAGCTAGCCTCTTTGTGCTTGATTGCATCCACTCGTTGTTTGTGCCTACTATTACATGAATGGTTCTTCGTACCCTTTGTTTTCCCTTGGGTCTGATCCCTACGAACTTTGGCCCTGCTACAGACCTCTACAATTTATGAACTCAACAAGTTTTCCATTTTGGATAGCTCCTTCTATGACGTCTTTTAATTTGAAGCAATCTTCGGTCTTATGTCTCATATCATCATGAAAAGTATACCTGTCCTTAGAATTTATCCTTCTACCGACTTCACATTGAGAACGATTTAGAAAGGATCACAGGCTCTTTATATGGTTAAGAATGTAAGCTCGCATGGTATTCAATGGGGTGTAAGCTTCGAACCTACCTTGGGGTGTAACACCTCGCATGCTCTTGTTGGTGTCTCTATGGGTTTCTAACTGTATCATATTGGGCTAAGGTCTTGTACGGCCTATCGACCCTAACTCAAAAGAACTGATTGCTAAAGGATTGCCTAGTGCACTATCCTTCTCTGTTAATGGATTGTCTATCCTCCCTTTGAAAACTAACGCATAAAATCCTCTTGATCTATTCGCCTTCTGCGAACTTATGAGCCTGTTCATATAGGTTAGCTAGGCTCTGCAGCCTATTATTCATGAATGGGTACTGCTTATGGTCGTTCTGCACCCCCATAATGAAGGTATTTGTTGCCCATTGGTCTTCTAAGTTCTTTGTATTGAGTGTAGCTGTATGGAACCTCTTTATGTAGTCTTGGAGGGACTCACCCTATCGTTGCTTCACCGAAATCAACCCCATAGGTGAATTCATGATTGTTCAGTAGGTCCAAAATCTTCCTGAGAGCATTTGCCTTAGCTGTGAGAAGTTGCGAACCGAGCCTTGTGGAAGAGAAGTATACCAATTTTTGGCACTTGCTTTTAGCGTCATAGAAAAGGCTTTGCATTTGGCGGTGTATGATGCTTCCAACACATTTATGTAGTTGTTATATTACATTAAATGGGTTTGTGGATCCCTTCTTCTTTCAAACATATCCTTAGGCACTTTGAAGTCACGAGGCTGGCCTACTGCTGTGATTTCGAGGGCTAGCGGATTGTTAGAATAAAATAGCCAGTCCATGTCTTGCGACTCTGGGTGCAAGGCCCGCACATCACGACAAAACTCATCCATCTCATTTATCCACTTTCTCACCTGAGTGCTAGAGGCTTTATCTTGGGTGGTAGCGTTTCCCTAGGATCCTGAGTTATCAACACATGCCTTTCGGCATAGTTCCTCATTCTATCTTAGCAACTCCTATTGAAATTCTTGTTGTTCTACAAACTATGCCTTTTGTGCCACCATCTACTCCCTCATGAATTTTATCTGCTCTTGGAGGGCCTGGAGCTACGACATGGGTGGTTCTTGGTTAAGGGAAGAGGCCTTCTCTGACTAGAGTAGAGATTAAGGTCCAAGGAAGAAGAAGGCCCCCGATAGATCGCATTGTCAAGGTTTTTGACCTATTTGCAAACTAGGTGGAAAACAAGTCTGTTTCGTCATGTTGGGGGTTAAGACCCAATGCTCCTACTTGATCGAATGAAGGGATGAAAGGAGAGGTCTCGTCGGGATGAGTTATTTTTCTCTTTAGGTTGAATAAAACTGAATCAAACTAGAGAAAATTTGTCAGTCGGAAGTAGTCCACACTTATTGCACCAATTGTTGAGTAATATTCTCTTGTGTTGTATTAAGGGAAACATGGGTATTTAAACACATTCCTAATGCTACTATTACAACTCACAATAGGGCCCACTATTTTGTCTTGGCCTTTGGGGCGAGGGCACTGACATTCCCTGTTCCTGGTGCTATCATTCTCTAGGTCTCCTTTAGCTTATTAGACGCTTTCCTGCGGAGCACGCGGTCCTTTCTGACCCTGGGACTGACTCTCCTAGTGAACTTTGCACCTGTCAGTCACAAGCGGGGGTCCTTTTCGCAGACATGACTCTTAACCTCACCCATGCGAGGTTTACACGAGCTTTCTTCTTGTGACCTCATTTGTGTGAGGCTTACGGGAGCTCTACCACACGAGCTCTCTCTACAAACATCTTGCATTCCCATGGGGTCCTCAACTGACTGTGCCTATAGGTGAACATTTTTTTTCAGGTCGGAGATCCGGATCCTATAGGTCACTTGGACTATCGGTTCCCAAATCCTAATAGATATATAAGTGAAGTGCAGTGTGTAACACCCCGATACTAGACTAGATCGTTGGGTCCTAGTTATGGTGTGTCGCATTCATTATCGGAATAACTACGAGCAATTCACATTTAAATCATACAATTTAATGATAAAATCAAACAATTATACATCTAACATGAAATACAATCATTCTCAGGCTTCATACGAGTTTACAGAAGCTCAAATACTATAAAATAATTAGCTATTGCATCTCATATAAAATCTTGTGCAATCATAACTAATTCATTAAAATCACTAGCAACTTAGCATAACGTACCTAGTTTAAAAGCATTTATAGTTCATATCCTTTTAGCCATATCCAAATACCAACATATTTAAGGCAATGAGTATAAACACATAATTATATTAGCATAACATACCTAGTTTAAAAACATTCCCACACGCCCACTCTTGTGATAAATATATTAGATATATTAATAATATATTTTATTAAGTTAGTGTCTCGAGTTAATTCAACACCAATTTTATATAGATAATAACACTATGATAAAAAATTTAATTTACGTTTTAAATTTATAATTTCTACACGTATACTGATAGGATTTAGAAATCCATTCATTTCCTTTTTAAGATAGGTGGCTGGAAAATGTCTGTTTGAGACGAAACAACTATGGACGGTAAGGGAAGCATTTTCCATGAGAAAACGGGTCAAGTTTACTCATTATTGTATTAGCTGAAGAATTCATGGCATCCGGACAAACTTGGAAGAAAGTGTGGGCAAATTAGGAATGGCCTGAATTAGCCCTCCCTCCAAGATTTTTTAGATAGATTTATTTTACCATTTATTTCTCTCTTCGCAATTAATATTTTGTTTGGTAGGAAATGTGGCTAAAATAATCCGAGAACACATCTTCCTCTGTGTATCTTTTAACTGCCGGTGGTTTTGAGAGATGCAATGTTGAGTACTCGATAAATGTGACAAGAATAAGGTTGTACCTATATTAAATAAATTATTATTTATAAGGTAAAATTAAAATTAAAGAAAATTTTGTTTATGGTCTTTCTTTTAATCTATTATATTTATAAAATTGTTATTTTAATAAATAAAATTTATGTTAGAAATAAAAAATAGATATTCATTTATTTATAATTTTGTATATATTTTTTATAAAATTTTAAATAATTTTTAAAATTTTTAAAATCAAGACTAATTTGATATAATATTTAAAGTTAGAATTAAATTTATTTATTTTTTTAGAAGTAGGACCAAATTGATAAAACCTATAAAAAAATTAAAAGATTAAATTTATTATATTGATAAAAATGACCTCATCAATATTCCCTTAGCGATTTAACATAGTGATTAAAATATTAAATTTAAATTATCTAATAATAATAATAATAAATCTCACCAACTAAAAAACTGTCACAATTTATGTAGTTTACCTTTAAAAGAATTTCAATGAGTTTTGGATGAATTAAGCCTTTTTGGACATTTTTAGATACATTTTATATTGTTTGGTAGTCTGTCTTTTAACTGTCAAGTTCAACCTCCAGCTGTGGCGGGATTGCAACACCATTACGTTCAATTGTCAATGAATCCAAAAGAAGATTGTCCACTAACCACACCTTTCTTTCTCAGATAGGTAAGACGGAGTAGTTAAAGACCAAGTTTCGTTTGACTTTTAAAAGCTTCAAGACTTTTGCTTTAATGAGCGCTCTTTGACTCTTTCTGCAACTCAATCCCCCACCTCTTCTCTGCCATGAAAAATCTGGAATAATAAGTTCCCTCTTCTTTCTTTTGGGTTTCATTTCCTTCAAATTATACAACCTCAAAATGTGGGTTAAACTTACAGCTCTTTCTTCAATTCTCTCCCATCTGCTTATCTGCATCAGTCTTGTTGAGGCTTACATAAGATGCTATGACACTGGTAATTTCACCATAAATAGTACCTATGGTAAAAACCGGGACCTTCTTCTTGCTTCTCTCCCACCTAATGTCTCTGCAAAAGGTGGTTTCTTTACTTCCAATTTTGGCCAAAACGCCGACAAAGTTTACGCTCTTGGTATGTGCAGAGGAGACTCTACTCCTGACGATTGTTATAAATGTGTCAATTCTACATTCCACGAACTCATAGCTAACTGTCCCAACCAGAAGGAAGCCCTTGCATGGGGAGGGAAACCATGTCATGTACACTATGCAAATCACTCGTTTTATGGAACCCCGCAGGATCTAGGAGTCCCTGATGCACGCTATAATACGGGCGATATCACATTTAACTTAACAGAATTTGATACGGTTTGGGAGAGTTTGATGGACACAGTGGTGAGAAACGCTTCCAACGGCTCTTCTACTCTTAAGTATGCAACTGGGGAAGCAGATTTTACAATAACCCAAACGATATATGCGCTAATGCAGTGCACTCCAGATTTATCATACCAGAATTGTGATTTCTGCCTAAGGCAATCCATAAGCTACTATGAACGCTGTTGCCATGGGAAGCAAGGAGGTTATGTTCAGAGGCCTAGCTGTTATTTCCAATGGGATTTGTATCCTTTTTATACACCCAATGCTTCTACTACTTCTCCATCCTTGTCTCCTCCACCCTCACCTGTTAGTCCTCCACCCCCAGCTGCTAGTCCTCCGCCACAGTCGGTGAACACAATCAAAAAAGGTAACTACCGATCTGCTAGTCGGCATGCTGGTTTCAGGAAGAAATTGATGTGAATGAAAAGTTGTTGCTTGTGCAGAGGAAGGTGGCCACCGTTCATCCCAGACCCTAGTCATTATCATTGTTCCAATTGTTATCTTGGTGGCAGTACTTGTCATACTTGCAGTAGCTATTCTCCGTAAAAGGATCGCGAAACCCAAGCAGGATGATCAAAGTAAGTTGGTCCTCTACTCTCTTTTGATGTACTTCTTCCAATGTTTAAGCATGGTTTTATACTTTAGGAAATAAAAATGAGCAAAAAAGTTGCAAGTGCTTTCTTCTCTTGTTTTCATTTGTTATAACTTTTTTTTTTGGCATGAGACCTCCTTTAACCGCAAGCCTTAATTCGTTCTGTGTCAACCTGCAGATGCCAAGACCCGTGTAGAATCGTTGCAATTTGACTTTGATGCAGTAAGAGTTGCAACAAAAGACTTCTCGGATGCAAACATACTGGGACGAGGTGGATTTGGTCCTGTTTATAAGGTAATTTAAGATTTGGAAAATTGATAAATATATGAAAGTGAAGCCTCCAGTTTGATGGCTTCCAAGAAATAATAGGAAATAAAAGTTGGTGTTTTCTATCATTGTTCTTTGTTACAAATACTATCAGGGTAAGCTTGAGGATGGACGGCAAGTAGCTATAAAGAGGCTGTCTGAAAATTCGGGACAAGGACAACAAGAATTCAAGAATGAAGTGATGTTATTGGCGAAGCTACAACACAGGAATTTGGTTAGGCTTCTTGGTTTTAGCTTGGAACAAAAAGAAAGGGTTCTCATCTATGAGTTTCTGCCCAACTCAAGCCTTGACAACTTTATATTCGGTATGGTTTAATATATTTGGTAGAATGCCACTCAAGTCATGCTATAGAGGTGAAAAGTTGATAATCTCTGGTTATTACTATTAAATTCATGATTAATCGCAGATTCAGTAAAGCGTTCGCTACTAAGCTGGACGAAGAGGTACAAAATTATAAACGGAATAGCTAAGGGACTTCTTTATCTTCATGAAGATTCTCAATACCGAATCATCCATCGCGACTTAAAAACAGCCAACATATTGTTAGATGAAGAGATGAATCCTAAAATCTCAGATTTTGGAATGGCGAAATTGTTTACGGTTGATCAAACTCGAGCTGACACAAGCAAAGTCGTTGGGACCTAGTAAGCATTTAGAAGGATTTGTTTCTACATGTTATTTGTTAACTTTGTGATATCTAAAACTCAAAGATCCTAAGCATTAGCACTTCTTCTAGAGGATTAGCTACCATTTAAATTCATTCATTAAGATTTATTTGTCCGCAGTGGATACATGGCTCCTGAGTATGCATGGCATGGACAATATTCAGTTAAATCCGATGTTTACAGCTTTGGAGTGTTGGTTTTGGAAATCATTAGTGGTAAAAAAATCAGTAGCTTCTCCAACCAAGAAGTGGGAGACTCTCTTCTAACCCATGTAAGCTGCATACTGTGGTTATGGTATTACTGGATTAGAACTTGCTAAAACACTATGTAAGTTCATATTCCTCGACTTTTGCAGGTATGGAGAAACTGGAGTGAAGGAACTGCTTTAGAAGTAGTAGATCCAATCCTGAGGGATTGCTCCAGAATTGAAATAATGAGATGTATCCATCTTGGGTTGCTTTGTGTTCAAGACAATATTGCTTACAGACCAACCATGGCCTCTGTGGTTCTCATGCTTAGTAGCTATTCCACGTCTCTTCTAGTGCCATCGAGACCTGCATTTTTCATGCATTCCACCATGGAGACAGAAACGAAGTCTCAGTCATCCTCACTCTCCAATCAATCTAAACAAGAAACCGTTCAAGTCTCTGTCAATGAAGCTTCCATTTCTGAACTAGATCCTCGATAAAGTTCGAAGATGGGTATATTGACACAATTTTTTTAATAAAACGGGGCCGACTTGGGATTTGAAAAATGAAAACGAATGTGGGAGCGGCCATCAATCTTTTTTTGATGAGGTGTGATCGGGTCACATCGTAAAACGGTTATTTTTAATAAATAGTTTAGATTTATTAAAACAATGCTTTTGATCTGCGAAATTCAGAAAAATAGGTTCGGGAGTCGGTTACGTACGAGGAAGGATTAGCACGCTCGTAACGCTAAAAAATTGGTACCTAGTTGATTAATTAGTGTCTCGGTTTCGAACGCTGAAAATTTGAAGGGAAATTTAAAATACAATCCTCTTTTCATTAAAATGCTTGAATAAATTAGGAAGGGAATTAAAGACCTACTCGTCTTGAGGTAATGAAATATCACATCTCGTAAGTTAAGACACGATATTCCTCACATTTGAGAATGAACTTGAATTTAATTCTTATTGAAATCTCGAATTTTGAAATTTAGAAGGATATGTCACTTATTTAGGTTCAACGAGAAAATTGAAACCCCGTAAGTTAGGGTACGATTTCTCAAAATTCTAGATCGTGAAACATTGCCTTATTTTTTAAAATTTTCTTTTCACCAATTTGGGTAAAAGGGTAGTGAAATGTTTAAAAGATATATGTTTACTTTATTATATTTTTAAAAAAGTTATTTAATACGTAAAAATTTATACGTGGCTAATAACGATGGTGTGACATGCTTTTGAAGTAACGGAGACGTAATATTGCATAACATAAAAGAAACACACGTCATCAATATCATCGGATTACAATGCTGACAAGCATGAACAAGAACAATACAAATAATGCTAATAATAACATGAGGAACGATGATAATAATAATGACAATATGAATAAAAAAACATAATAACGATGATTATTAAAAGAAAGAAAGAAAAAAGAAAAAAATATATATTGAAAATAATAATAAAAATAATAGTGAAAATATTAACCATAATAGAAAATACAAATAATAATAAACAAAAATGTGAAAACCAAAAAAGAAACAAAATAGTGAAAATATTAAATGAATAAGGTTAAATTAATAAGATATTTGATTTTTTTTAAAAAAGGAAAAGAAAAAAGAAATTAAACAAAACAAAATAAAAAAAACAAACAGTTTTTAAAAAAAGTGAAAGAAAAACGAAATTCAATGACCACAGGACAGATTTGGAATTAAAACAGAATCAAAGGGCCAAATTTGAAAAGAAAAAGAACCAACAAGACCCGAATCAAAACGCGTGCAAATATGTAGGGGTCAAATGAGAAATTATTCCCCAGCCCTTTAAATGCGTCGTTTGAGTAGGTTAAAATGAAATGGAGATAAAATTATATAGGCAAATTAAAATAAATAAATAAATAAAAAGACAACATTGGAAATTGAATAAAATGCGGAGGGATCAACGGCGAAAATAACCCATTTTATTTGGCCCAGCGTGACGCCGTTTATGGTACTAATGTCGGCACATGGTTCATGGACTAAATTAAATCAGAAGCACAATTTGCAGCCCAAATCGAAAACAAAAAAGGGATCAAATTGCACCACAGTGTGAAAACGGAAGGATCTAGGGCAGGAACACGCAGATCCTGAGGGTGGACGGGTCGGATCACGGGTCAGGGCCAAAACGACGTCGTTTTGGCACCTGAATCCCACTTTCAAAATGAAGTCGTTTTATGTCTTGCATAAATAGTTAAAAAAAGAAAAAAAAACATTTCAATTTCAGTTTCAGAGAAAAAATAAAGAGAATTCACTTAGTCTCTCTCTCGCCCCCTCCATCCGGCCCAGGTCTTTGCCATGCCACTGCCATAGCGTCGCCATGGCCGGTGGCTGGCGTTGAGCGAAAAGGCATTTTAGCCTCCGTTTTAAAACCCAATCGAAGGCCAGGCCTAGCCTTCCAAAAGGAGCCGAAAGTGGAGACCCCTTACCCCTCTTTTGCCCGATTCTGACGACGAAAGAGGGTTTTCGGCAACGTGGCCACAGGCTCTTCTAGCTGAGTTTTTCTTCATTTTTCTTTTTATTTTCATAGAAAAAATAAAAAAAACTCAGATCTAAAACATAAAAAAACAAAATATCATCTTCCGAAATATTGCTTTTTTATTTCTCTCCTGTTCGTGAGAAAGGGGACCCCGTTTACAATGGTTGTTATGGCTTTATAGCCATTTTTTTACAATATTTTTGCTATTATTTACTACTGTTTTTTCTCTTGTTTGCAGATGTTGACGTTGATGGAGTAGGTGATTGACGGGCGGTGTGGCATCAGAGGTGGCGGTGGTAGAAGACGACTCCAGAAGCTAGGAACCCCTAGGTGCAGCGCACCTAGGGTTTGACATTATTGTTTCTGGTTTGATTTTTTTGGGAGGTTTAGATAGTTGGGCCTATGCATTTGGGCTTCGGGTTTGGGTTTATGGTAGTTGGGTTTGGGTCTATCATTGGGTTAAAGTTTGTAAATGGGTTGTTTATTGTTTTTTTATTTTTGGTTTGGTTTGTTCTTACTGGTACGGGCCCGAGCAAAAATGGGCTTGTACAGCTACCCTCTTTGCTCATTGTCGTATAACGAGAACAGAGCAAAGACTAAGAAAGGCCAATTTTGCCCAGTCTTGCCGATTCATGACTCGTTCTGGTGCTTCTCTTTTCAAGTAGCTTTACTCCGGTCCACTATGTCTTGTCATTTCAATCTGCTTCATTACACTTCAGAGAGATCTGACTTGTAGCTTCAATCTTCTTCGCAGCAACTTCAAAGGGATAAGGTTCGTGGTTTTATTCTACTCAACTGCAATGTCAAGGAGATAAGACTTATAACCCATCTTTAATCTATTCTACTGCAACTTCAAGAAGACATGACCAGTTTTCGATCTGCTTCATTGCCAGTAAAGGAAGACAAAATTTACAATCTTCAACCTACTTCACTGCTGCTTAGAGAGATAGGACTAGTGGCTTAAATATGCTTCCCTACTACCTTGGGAAAATAAGATTCGTTGTCTTCGGTTTGCTCCACTACTGCTTAAGAAGACAGGATCTACAATCTTTAACCTACTCTACTGCAAACTTAGAGAGGTAAGACTGGTGTTTTCAATCTGCTTCACTGCCAATACAGGAAGACAAGATCTGTTATCTTCAGCCTGCTCCGTTGCAAACTCAGGAAGGCGAGGCTGGTGTTTTCGATCTGCTTCGCTGCCAATACAGGAAGACAAGATCTGCTATATTCAGTCTGCTCCGCTGTAAACTTAGAGAGGTGAGGCTGGTGTTTTCGATCTGCTTCGCTGCCAGTATAGGAAGACAAGATCTCCTATCTTTAGTCTGCTTCGCTGCAAACTTAGGGAGGTCAGGCTGGTGCCTTCGATCTGCTTCGCTACCGGCATAGGAAGGCAAGATATGTTATCTTCTGTCTACTCCACTGCAAACTCAAGGAGATGAGGTTGGTGTATTCGATCTGCTTCGCTGCCAGTACAGGAAGGCAAGATCTGCTATCTTCTTTAATCTATTCCACCGCAACTTCAGTGGTATAGGATTTATAGCTTCACGGATCTATTCTAGGGAACATAACCTGTAGCATCCATTTCATTGGTCTATTTATGCCTAGTGATTAGAACATTATGATTGGAATGAATCAAAATTTCTTAACCAGGTATGTATGCATGAATGTAAAATGTCATGAAAATGATATCTTAATGTTTGAGTTGTTATTGCTCGTTGTTGATTAAGGCCTCATTACCTATATGTTAGAATACTATCATGTTCGGCCGGTAATGCTCAGATCTTACTTAACCGGATTGCCCCCATTGTAATCTTCAAGGTTCAATCCACTGTGATTTTCAAGGTTCAATCCATTGTACCTTTGGGACAAAATTTGAACCATCTTCCTCCCACTGAGTATAAGATCTGGCTCTTTCTCAACCCTCTCCCACTACAAATAAGGATACAAAATCTAAATCTCTTTGGCCTTGCACCATTCTCGAGGTGTCATACCAAATGTTTATGCACAATTGTAAAATTTTCTTCTTTGAGAAAATCTCTTTTTATCACTTCGGTGATCATTGCTTGTTTGTTCATTGAAGCTTTGTCACCAACACGACATCTTGTCATTTTGTTCAATCCATGTTTGGACAACAAAATTCGAAAGGATAGTTTTAATTTAGACTTTTCCTTCTTAGACATTTCGACCTTTAAAGTTGGTGTGTTCCAAACAATAGCCCTGTTTCAAGTTCCTATATTATTTAGAAGCTTTCAGAGTGATATACAAAACTCCTTTTGCTTGAATGTTAACAGCCTATTAATCTTTATTTTAACGAAAAATGCTTGAAAAAGATTATCACAGTGGACAAGATGAAATTTTATTGAGAGCAAAGCTCTAAACAAATAGATTAATCAGGATAGCAAATTTTGCTAAGATTCAAAATGAAAATGATTATCTCAATGGACAAGATGATATTTTATTAAGAGCAAAGCTCGAAATGAATAAATTATCAATGATAGTAAAAATAAAAGAGAAATTGATTGGGAACACGTATCTTAAAAAAGAATAAAGTATTCTAAGACATCAAATTCAATATAAATAGTGTGAAGATTAGGTGCCTCAATTGTCGCAGCTTGAACTTCTCTGTACTAATTCTTTGAAAGACCATTCTGAGTTTGACATGTGTTTAGGAGATCTACAGGACTTGTCAATGTCCCAAGACGTCGCCTACCCTTTCCTGTTGATTCAGGTATAATGAGATCACCACATGCCCCAATCTGATCAAAATTTGAGCTACCTTGATCACCTTATATCCCATTCTGGTCAAAATTTGAGCCGCCCTTTTCGAGTTTTTAGCTCAAATCCCCTTTGGTCTCAAGGCGCCTTTTACGGGTTTTCATCTTGGCCTCTCCATTTTACTTTTCATTTCTTCATATTTTATTATTTTTTACTCAAAGTGCCCTTTATAGGTTTTCACCTTGGTTTCTTTTTTTTTTTTTAGAACCTAAGGCGTCCGTTGTGGGTTTTCACCTTATTATTTTTTAGGACTCAAAATACCCCTTTTGCGGGTTTTCACTTTGGTCCATTTCTCTTTCTTCGAGAGAAGTGTTTCTTGACTGAGTCTGAGTTTACTAGATTTGGTAGGTTTTTACCATCCATCTCGCTCAAAGTTAAAGCTCCTCCAGAGAAGGCCTTCTTTACAACATAAGGTCTTTCCTAATTTGGCATTCATTTTTCTTTAAAATATTTTTGTATAAGAATGATCTTTTTTGACATCAGATCCCCCTCGTAAAATTCTCTAGGATGAACCTCTTTGTTGTAAGCTCGCATCATCTGACCATGACGAATAACTTTTAACATTCTATAAACCAATGGGCTAAGTGTTTCCCTAGCAAAGGTCCTGGTCGATGTTTGATGAGCATAGAGAGTAAATAATAACTTCTTTATACCAATCTTTACCAGTCTCAGTCATCTTTCCTATGATCCTTGTTTTATTTTTCTTTTTTTGGTTGTCTATGGCATTTGATCTTTGAACAGACTACAAACTTTTGACATTGTCCCTTTTTGGCATTCTTTATCGACATCTGATCTTTTTTTTGTAATTGGAATTTAATGACTTCGACTTTGTAACATTAGTATATGAAGCTATTTCCACCTTATTAGTGAAGTAATCGAGGACCACAAAGATGAATCGATATTGGCTAAAAGCTTTTGACGAGATTGCCCCCATCACCTCCATGCCCCACATAGAGAAAGTCAATGGAAAAGTCATAACATGAAGAGATGAAGGAAGCACATAAATCTTGACTCCATAAATGACACTTAGTATAACTAATGCAATCCTCTTCCATGGTGGACCAGCAGCACCCAAATCTTATGATTTGTTTGGCCATTGCAAAAGCATTAGCATGTATTTTCTTAGCTTCAACAGTGTTCACACGTCTAAGTAGCTTAGGCATATCTTGATCATGTGAAATCATTTTTGAATTCTTAGATTAACTCAATAACGTCTCGCTTTATCTCTGCGGTGATAGGCTCTGATCTTTACCTCTTTCTCTTCTCCTAAGTTTACTGTCCACTGACTTTTGTAAGGTAGGATATATTTTTTTATCTTGTTCTACCATCTTCAACAAGTCCGGAGATAGGTTACAATCTATGTCATCTTCAAAGTAATGAGATTCCTTTAAACACATGTCTCACTCAAAAGAAAATTTCGAGTCTGTAGCAGCATCACTCATGTCATTGATATCTAGGGACCCACTGTAGGTACAAAAGAATATACAAAGAATGTATGAATTTATGAATAATTATTTGTACAATATAATTATGAATGAAAGAATGATGGGGAAGAAAATCCAAAAGAATGAAAGAATCAAACATAATTATTTGTAAAGAAAGAAAAAAATACTAGCTCAAAATGATCACAATAATGTATTTCATGATAATGTTCAGACATGAGCCTGTTCACATAGACATTCTTACTGTCTCTAGGCCAAAAGCAACAAAAGTGTTTTGAACATTACTCTAAATAAGCTTTAAATGCTACAGAGATTTCATCTATAGTCTGATTTATTTAGAACACTTCCAAGTTTGTAAGGATGGATATCTAGCAAGGTCTCTTCTTCAATTGTTTCTTTGTATACGGCGTTGATGTGAACGCTTCCCAATATTTCTTCATTTATTGTATTCATCATGATTATCAATATGATTGGGCAGCAGATTTTCTGTATCGAACTTGACAATGCCCATACTGATTAGCCTTTTAACCACCTTTTTAAAGGCAGTGCAATTTTCTATAGAATGCCCTGTAATTCCCGCATGATAGTCACATTGCTCATTTATGTAGTACCATTTGGGGTACGGAGGTTGTAAAGGCTTCAAGTAGAAAGGGGAAACAATGTGTACGTCAAATAAACTCTGATACAGCTCCCGATATAACATTGGGATTGGTACAAATTGGGACTTCTCAATGTTTTACTTTGTGTCGGATTTTTGTCTCTGGGGGATCTGATGGCCAGAAGTAATTGTCCTTGGCTGGCTTGCGGTAATCGACTTTGAACAACCCTCGTTATACCTACTCGCGTCATTCACGTCATTTTTCCTCTTTCTCGGGGCCTTTGAAATATTAATTTGGAGGCTCCACTCTTGCCCTTTCCGTTTGTAACGATATCTAAATTATTTTGATAACTCTACTCTCGTTTGTTTTGTTCCCGCTAGATCATTAATGACAACGGGATTAGTTAGATTTCCCCTAAGGTTGGAACCTGAGCCTGTTGCGAAATTCACCGGTGCCGAAGTACTGGTCTGGTATTGTGGTCGGATGTTAACAATTACCCTTTGTGGATATGTATTCGGTTGTGCTTGGATGTTTGTAGAGATAAAGCCTAGAAAATGAGCAGGGACTTCATTATTATCTCCAAAGTGGACCGCTGTGTTTTTTCCTTTTTCTAACCCTCTATCCAATAACTGGGTTAATTGGCTGATCAGATTTATTTGGAGTTCTAGCATCTGATCCTTCATATCTTGTTAAAATTTGGTCAATTGTTCTAGCATTTGTATTTGCATCTGCTCTAATCTCTCTAACCTTTGGTCTATTCTTTTAACTTCTGTTCGGGTATCGCGAGGGCGTTGGTTTTCCAGATTAACTCTTATGAAATAATTTTACTCAATTAGGCTCTTTTGGTAGATTTTAATACATACGATGTCATGCAATGAAAATGTGTGAAATGAATGCAAAAAGAGACATTAATTCTAGTTCAATTCCATTAGAACAACTTTACTAGAAAACATTTCTCTTTAGATAAAACGAATATATATACCGCTTGGTCCGCATATATCAAGAGAAAACAACAATCCATTCATTCATTCAAATGTTAGGATAAATCTCGCGAATTTTCTAATGGATGCCTCTACTAGCTCCTTTTGCTTGATTTGGGTCGTGACTCATTGTTCACTTGTCCCCGTGATGCTTGCTAGCTTCTTTAAAAGTTCGAGACATTGACGACTCTCGAATGGTCTTTGTCGACTTGAATCCTCGGGCAACAAAGCAAAGTCGTATAGTCTTCCATTGAACTATCATCCTTCTCTTGTTGTGTTTTCTTGGACCATATTCGAACAACCGTATTATTTTCCACTTTATCAAGAAATTCATTTTCCATGACAAGCTCTCTATTTAGCAATCGAACGTGAATCAACACCTCTTGTTTATGATGAAAATGCAATGCAATCATAATCATGACAAAACGAAACATGTTAGTACAAAAGCAAGCAAAAAAGAAACAAATTTAGCACCTACTCGGGAGATTACTAGAGTTTGGTGTAATTATTCCTAAGGTGGTTAATTAAGGCTCACTATATGCAGTTCAGCTCTAAAGTAAAGGTACCTAAACCAGCAGATTTCTCAATCCTCACCCATTATAGGCTAATACAGACTGAGTTTAGTTTAGGGGAATACATTTCCCTATGGCTGTACGGAGATGAAAATCTCACGAAGACATAGGTACTGATGTATCTCGAAAGCTATCTGCTATCCTGCACAGAGGTGAAGACTTCACAAAGGAAATAGCTTCTCA
Organism: Gossypium hirsutum; assembly: GCF_007990345.1. Taxonomy (NCBI): domain Eukaryota; kingdom Viridiplantae; phylum Streptophyta; class Magnoliopsida; order Malvales; family Malvaceae; genus Gossypium; species Gossypium hirsutum. The sequence continues at coordinate 41,448,776 of NC_053442.1, read as the reverse complement.
CTCCTACTTAAAAGGAAATAATCGAGCGGTTATGTAATGCAATATGCAGAAACATATCAAAATTCAAACCAATAGAGTAATTACAAACTGAAGTACTGATAATCGTAACAAAAACGGACAAAATACAACAAAAATAATCACAAATTTAAACCAAGTTTTTGGGTGACCTCTAGATATTCGGTGTGATTCTACCTAGAGTAGGCTCTTGAGGCTCATTATATGCGGTTCGATTCTAAAGTAAGGGTACCTAAACCGATAGATTCCTCAATCCTCACCCATTATAGGTTCATACGGACCAAGTTCAGTTCAGGAGAATACATTTCCCTATGGCCATGCGGAGATGAAAATCTCACGAAGACATAGGTACGGATGTATCCTGAAAGCGATTTATCATATTATATGAGAGTGGGCATCATGCAATGCGCAGAAATCTATCCAAACTTAAACTAACACCGCGATTATAAATCACAATGATGAAAATCGTAATAAAGACGAATGAAAATGCAAAGAAAAGATTGTATATTTAAACCAAGTTTTTTATTTTTGACAAAAACACAAAAAGTAATCAACTCGTGGCCTGACTCTTGCGTTTGTCCCCAGTGGAGTCGTCAAGCTGTTGACACCATTTTTTTGATAAAACGGGGTCGACTTGAGATTTGAAAAACGAAAACGAATGTGGGAGTCGCCACCAATCTTTTTTTGATGAGGTGTGATCGGGTCACCTCGTAAAACGGTTATTTTTAATAAACGGTTTAGATTTATTAAAACAATGCTTTTGGTCTGCGAAATTCAAAAAAATAGGTTAAAGAGTCGGTTACGTACGAGGAAGGATTAGGACCCTCGTAACGCCCAAAAATTGGTACCTAGTTGATTAATTAGTGTCTTGGTGTCAAACGCTGAAAATTTGAAGGGAAATTTAAAATACAATCCTCTTTTCATTAAAATGCTTGAATAAATTAGGAAGGGAATTAAAGACCTACTCGTCTCGAGGTAATGAAATATCACATCTCGTAAGTTAAGACACGATATTCCACACATTTGAGAATGAACTTGAATTTAATTCTTATAGAAATCTCGTATTTTGAAATTTAGAAGGATATGTCACTTATCTAGGTTCAACGAGAAAATTGAAACCCCGTAAGCTAGGGTATAATTTCTCAGAATTCTAAATCGTGAAACATTGCCTTATTTTTTAAAATTTTCTTTTCACCAATTTGGGTAAAAGGGTAGTGAAATGTTTAAAAGATATACGTTTACTTTATTATATTTTTAAAAAAGTTATTTAATACGTAAAAATTTATACGTGGCTAATAATGATGGTGTACATGCTTTTGAAGTAACGGAGACATAATATTGCATAACATAAAAGAAACACATATCATCAATATCATCGGATTACAATGCTGACAAGCATGAACAAGAACAATACAAATAATGCTAATAATAACATGAGGAACGATGATAATAATAATGACAATATGAATAAAAAAACATAATAACGATGATTATTGAAAGAAAGAAAGAAAAAAGAAAAAAATAATATATTGAAAATAATAATAAAAATAATAGTGAAAATATTAACCATAACAGAAAATAAAAATAATAGTAAACAAAAATGTGAAAACCAAAAAAGAAACAAAATAGTGAAAATATTAAATGAATAAGGTTAAATTAATAAGATATTTGATTTTTTTTTAAAAGGAAAAGAAAAAAGAAATTAAACAAAACAAAATAAATAAATAGTTTTTAAAACAAGTGAAATAAAAACGAAATTCAATGACCCCAGGACAGATTTGGAATTAAAACAGAATTAATGTGCCAAATTTGAAAAGAAAAAGAACCAATAGGACCCGAATTGAAACGCATGAAAATATGTAGGGGCCAAATGGAAAATTATTCCCCAGCCATTTAATTGCGTCGTTTCAATGGGTTAAAATGAAATGGAGATAAAATTATATAGGGAAATTAAAATAAAAAATAAATAAAAAGACAACATTAGAAATTGAATAAAATGTGGAGGGGTCAACCGTGAAAGTAACCCATTTTATTTGGCCCAGCAGGACGCCGTTTATGGTACTAATGTCGGTGCATGGTCCATGGACTAAATTGAATCAGAAGCACAATTTGCAGCCAAAATCGAAAACAAAAAAGGGATCAGATTACACCACAGTGTGAAAGTGGAAGGACCTAGCGTAGAAATATCCCCTTCACCGCAGAAATACGCGGATCCTGAGGGTGGACGAGTTGGGTCGCGGGTTAGGGCCAAAACAACATCGTTTTGGCACCTGAATCCCACTTTCAAAATGGCGCCGTTTTCTGTATTGTATAAATAGTAAAAAAAAGAAAAAAATTCAATTTCAGTTTCAGAGAAAAAAATAGAGAAAGTTCCCTTAGTCTCTCTCTTGGCCCCTCCATCTGGCCTAGGTCTCGGCCATGCCATTGCCGTAGCATCGTGGTGGCTGGTGGCTGGCATTGCGCAAAAAGGCGTTTTAGCCCCTGTTTTAAAACCCGATCGAAGGCCAGGCCTAGCCTTCCAAAAAGAGCCGGAAGTGGAGACTTCCTACCCCTATTTTGCCTGAGTCTGACGACGAAAGAGGGTTTCTAGCAACGTGGCCACAGGCTCTTCTAGCTGAGTTTTTCTTCCTTTTTCTTTTTATTTTCCTAGAAGAAAAAATAAAAATAAAAATAAAACTCACATCTAAAACATAAAAAAAAAACAAAATATCACCTTCTGAAATATTACCTTTTTTTATTTCTCTCTTGTTCGTGAGAAGGGGGGACCCTTTTACAATGGTTGTTATGGCTTTATAGCCATTTTTTTACAATATTTTTTCTATTATTTGCTACTACTTTTCTCTTGTTTGCAGGTGTTGACGTTGATGGAGTAGGTGATTGACGGGCGGCACGGCGTCAAAGGTGGCAGTGGCAGAAGACGACTCTAGAAGCTAGGAACCCTAGGTGTGGCGTACCTAGGGTTTGACATTGTTGTTTCTGATTTTATTTTTTTTGGGCTAGGTTTAGACAGTTGGGCCTGTGCATTTGGGCTTCGGGTTTGGGTTTATGGTAGTTGGGTTTGGGTCTGCCATTGGGTTAAAGTTTGTAAATGGGTTGCTTATTGTTTTTTTTTTTTTTTTGGTTTGGTTTGTTCTTACTGGTACGGGCCCGGGAAAAAATGGGCTTGTATAGGATACTTACTAAGTACTTGCATTGCATATTTTTTTGTATCTTTGTCTAGAAATTCAAAAAAAAATTTGTATCCTTATCTCAATGATGAGATAAACTTATAATATTCATTCATCATCATCACATATTTATTTAGTTTATAATACATATTATACTCATCTTCAAATTACTAAGAATACCAATCAAACATTTGTTATATTCTAGCATGTTTGTATCAATATATATTCCTAAAGTATAACATCCCTAACCCGTCTCCATCGCCGAATTATGGTTACGAAGTATTACAGTACAATTTAGAACATTCAAAACATTTGATTTCAAATAAAATTCAATTAAAATTATAACAATCATTTACACATTCCATTTATAGCATACAATACAATTACAGGCCTTAAATCGATCTTACGGAGCCCTAAAAATAGTTTAGGAACATTCCAGAATCAATTTGAAACAAAACAGAAAATTTTGAAAAAACTTGAAAATTTTGGAAATGGGTTGTCACATGACCGTTTGTCATTATTGTTTTAAGTGTAGGCTTCACATGGTCTGCAACATGGTCGTGTGTCTCAAGTCAGTATGTAACATGGTCTAATACATAGCATATGACACGGTCGTGTCATCCAATATCAAATGCACACATAGTTTGGTACACGACCTGCGACACGGTCATGTGACCCTATTTTGAATACCCACAAAGGTGGACACATAGACTGGGACACGACCATGTGTCTAGACATGGTCTGGGCTATATCAGACGGCCTGCTACACAGTCGTGTGACCCCTATTTCCAAAATTTTCTATTTTGTTTCAAATTGATTCCAAAATGTTCCTAAACTATTCTTATAATTTCAATTGAATAAATGTTCTGTTTGAAATCAAATGTTCTGAATGTTTTGAATTTTACTGCAATACTCTGTAACCCTAATTTTGTGACAGAGACGGGTTAGGGATGTTACATAAAGTACCATTTCACATGTCTATTTACCTTTCAAAAATTTACCAAAACATGCCAACATTAACAATGTATACCATAATTCAATACTTGTAACACCCCCAACCTAGCCTAGGTGTTTCGGCTAAGTCAAATGTGTTACATTAATCACCAAAGTGATCTAGAAAAGCCATTCTTTTACTTGAGTTGAATTGTATGAAAATCACTCTTTTGTTTTTTAAAAAAACATTCATTAACCAAATCGAATCTACTTAGTAGTCCAATTACAATATTATTAATGTGAAGTTTTTAGAAAAACGCTTACAGCTTGTTTGGTTGGAGGGAATAAGAATAAATTCCCCCTAATTCAATGGGCCCACTACCAAACGTGTGTTTGGTTGGCTGTAATAGCATTACAGCCTGATTCCATTCAGGCTTTATTACGCCCATTGGCTGTAATAGCCATTCATTACCTTCCGCACCGATTAGGGACTCCTTCAGCACCGTTTTTCTTATTTTCCATTTTCTGCCCTCAGCATTTTCTCCTACATTTCCCTTTTTTTTCTATTGATTGCAGAGGTAATTTTTTTCCTTCTTTATGATTTTTCTTTCTTACGTTTGGCTTAGAAACTGAAGCAAAGGATTTTCTGCCCAGGTTGATCTTCTCCTACATTTCTTTTCTTATTTTATCATGAACGGAAAACTCTTTGCTTAAAACCCATTTCTTGGGTTAGGGCAGGGAAGAACATTTTTTTCTTTTCTTTCTACTCTTTCCACAGTAGCCTGATCTGGAATTTTTTACAAGTGAGTTTTGCTTCACCTCTAATCTGGAATATTTGCTATATTATTCACCAAAATAAACTCATCCACTTCCTTTGTCTTGATCTGAATCTTTTGTTCTCCTAATTTTGATTCTTTTTAAAGTATTTCATTTTTAGTTCAAGATATATGATTTTCATTGGGCTTTTCTTTGACTGGTTCTATTGCATGTTCAATTGAACAGATGAAAAGTTCTCTTCTTGTTCTTTGATTGTTTTCTAAATGGCTTGTGATTTCGATTAGTTGAGTTTTCTTTATTTGCATTTCTTGAATTTTTTTAATGATAAAATTGTGGGTTTTAATATTAAGAGGATATTAACATGAAGTTTATGTTTTGGTTTCTGTATTGAGTTAAGTTGATGTTTTTCTTTAGAGAAGATTGATTAGTTGGGTGAGTTTAATCACGAATTCTGCCTGGTAGTATGTGTGGATGCGGATCTGAGAATTGCTTTCGTTTGTGTTTATCGATTATCACTATTGTTGTTGTTTAATCGGGCATGTAATGTAATGATGATAGTTTGCAATAATCCTATGAAATCCTTGAGTTCTATTATGCTGCAATTGCAATATTTGGTTGGTTCATTCTATTGAAATTTTAATGTCAGTCATGGTTCTTAATTGCATCTCAACACCAAGAAACAATAAGAAAATTTATTTTTTCTTTCATTCTTCTTTTGTTAGACATATCGCTTTGTAGTCAACGAAGAACCATTGCTGTATAATTTATGTATGATTTTGTGCAGATTTTTTAGTGCAGAACCATTGCTATAGTCAACGAAGAACCATTTGGGATATTTTAGTGCAGATTTTTTTTATTATAATTTATGTATGATTTTGTAGCTACTGATATCGAGAGTTTCCCTTTAGAACTAGCAATATTAGAGATAAAATGATACATCATATTCATACACAGATAAATAACTCAAACATGACAAGAAGATGTGTTATTCAAAATCTGTAAAATATGAATTATTAATTATGAATTATTATACGATGATGACATGACTGTTAGCAGAACATGGCATAGATACACAAATTTACTAGGTAACATTTTTTCTCTTGTAGGAAATTGACTCCTTATTTGCATGATTTGGCCATTTGAACGAGATGAAATATTTGTTCTAGTGTTGCCCATTTCATATGTTTTGCCAAGATCAATTGCTTGACATAGAGTAGTTAAGAAAGCGATAAGATATATGCTTTAAGGATCTTTTAGTCTTGTGTTTCTATGCTATATTTGCTAGATTAATTGCTTGTGTGATGCTTTCTCCATTTTTTGCAAGAGCTGGTGGAAATTGTTATGATTGGTGTTTGTTCTGTTAACATATTTAAGCAATCTTTAGTGTTTTCAATGTTGGTAAGATGTTAAAAATGTTCAAAAAGTGTCTGAAGACTGGTAAGACTCTTTGATAATTTAATTCCATTTTCATTTGGTTGTTCTTACATGTTTCTATTTCCTATGTTTCCTAGATTGAGTCAGCCTTTTATGCTTGTGATTTCAATTTTGAGTTTTGACTTATTTTTAGTCATACTTAAATGCACTGAGGTTTGTACATTAGTATCTGGCATGATATTAGATCTACATTATTCCATTGAATATGATTATCTCATTTTTTTAATGAATGCTCAATTTGTGCAATTACAAGCTTCTTGTGTTTTTGCAAGAGAAATTTTATCATTTGGAGCTTTAATATTTTAACACAAGTGATGTCAATTTCTTGTCTTGATAACATCTTTATTATTTACTGATGCAGGTGGACAGACAAGTATCAGGTAACAGACATAAACAAATATCTCCGCTGCAATGATGATAACATTACTCTTTTCTAGTAATACGGGAAAGACAATATATATATGTCAAACTACAGTTACATTTCGGATTTAATCTTTTTACCTTAAACAAGAACATTTTGGTTATATTTAATTTTCGATATGTTTTTATTTTTTGATATGTATCATTTAAAACTATTTTAGTATTTTATTATTAAACTATTTTTATTTTTGATGTCTTTAATTTATGTTATATTTAATTTTGGTCTTCAAACAATGTTTTATATTACTTAAATTGTTTGATTAAAAATCATAATTAAACAATGTTTTATATTATATTACTTAAATTATTTGATTAAAAATTATAATTAAACAATATTTTATTTTATATTACTTAAATTGTTTGATTAAAAATTAGAATTAAACAATGTTTTATATTATTTATATTGTTTGATTAAAAATTATAATTAACACTACAAAAATTATCTCAATGAATGAAACAGAAAAAAAAGAAGAAAGTAAAATGCTATAAACAAATTATTTTTTTTAAAAGGAAGATATTTAACACACTATATTAATCAAATGGGATATTTTATAAAAATTAATTATTAATGACATAAATTAATTATTAATGACATAAATTAATTATTAATGACATAAAAAATATTTTATAACATATGGATTATGACATATAAATTAATGAAATCATGTAACCTTTTGTTAATATATGAATATTATATTTATGCAAAATATAATACTCAAGTTATTTATTACTTCTAATATTTTTTTGTAGAATAATTAAATTATTTGATTCACTAATGATATTTTAGCACGTTAAATATGTATTGCGGTTTAAAAATAATAAATGAGATTATATATTATTTTTATATTATTATATATTATGATTTTAGTAAATTCATATAAGAATAATTATATTAAGAATTTTATTAAATTATATATTTTTATTAAATTATATATAATAATTATGTTAAAATATGATTAAAATATTTATTATTTTTATTAATAATCTTATTAAAATTTAATAATAATAACAATAATCATCTACCTAAAAAAAATCTGCTAAGGGTATTCTAGTTATTTTAGTTTTTTTCCTTATGCTATTACAACATCATTCCATTCAACCAAACATAAGAATACCATTACAATTCTATTCCATTCCATTCAACCAAACAATTGAATTACTATTATAGCTCTATTCCATTACACCTCTCTTCCATTACAGCGAACCAAACGTGTCTTTAAGGTTTTAAAAAGACTTATCAAAACTTTTTTTCAATTTAAGTATTTTGAAAAGCATAATAAAATATTAATAAAAGTAATAGTTTTCTAAACCAATTAACATGCAATTATCAGAGTATTAACTAAATATCATGCTTAAAAATTAATAAGATAAATAACCCCAAACCACTGTTCTAAAAGGAATAAATAATTAATAATTTACAACCCAATAAAGAAACCAAAAAAATGATTAAGGAAAGCTTTAATTGAAACTTTTAAATAGAACAAAAAAAAAGAGATGCTAGTCTGAGGTTCCTTCGATGCCATTCCGAGCCCTAGTTTTCTGTGTTGCCTAAGAGGTAAGGAAAGGGGGAGTGAGCTTATGATAGCTCAATGTGAGTATAATTTTTAAACTATTATATATATAATTGTTCAAACAGTAAAACATTCAATTTATAACATCATAGCAAATTAAGCTTAATGTAAGGAACAATTAGTAAATCAATGCATGTATAGGTTATGCTCATGATGCAATGCAATTTTAATTTTTAAGTTCCCCCCCATCCATCGTATCCACCCTCGAGCATCGTTCGACACTTTAAAACACATATCAATAATTGGCCATCCTGGGTTTCCCAGTGATGATGGTCAATCGATTTTCATCTGTGACGATGACTTTTACTACAACAACTTACCAACTTCGGTTGCCCGATTTCAATGGCCTTTTAAAATTATCTTCCCGGTTTACTCGATTTCGGTGACATTACTGCCTACTTTGTGCAATACTAACTTTCGATGTGGACTTAAATTGTCACTTTCTCCTATGAAACTCTTCCATCCTGCATATCCAATTTCAGGTAACCATGCACATAAACTCATCATATCATGTTATTTAACAACAATCGATGCTATGCTTGTTAAGCACATTTATTATTTCATACTACCATTTAATGGCAAGTATTCATGCATTCATTCATTTCAATTTCACATATACAATTTTTTCATGCGAACTAAAAGCTTGTGTCGATATATTAATATTAGGTTTTTAACAAGCTAGATTGGCTAACACATACATAACACCACATGTAGGGTTCGTACATGGGGTTCGCATACTAAATCACATGAGGGTTTGCATGAAGGTTCACATATTGACTACAATTCTCCTATCAATTTATAACAAAGTTCGCATGTATATCTGTTTATGTAAGGATTCATATTCATATAAGGTTTGCATTGTATATAAGAGATCACATACCTATGTACATAAGTGTTCGCATACATATTTACCGAAAGTTTCGCATAATCACTTACATAAGGTTTTGCATGTTAGTTTTAATTCTTCAAAAGGGTTCACATAATATACATTAAGGGGTCGCCTAACATTTACTAAGGGGTTCGTACAATATTAACAAAGGGATTGCATGATAGTTCACCTAGGGGTTCGTAGGTTTATTTACATAAGAGGGTTCCCATGTTTATTATTTTTTACTTAAACCCTAATTTCTAGTGATTCAACTAATTAATCATAGACAATGACTTAAGTTAGATCCCACACTTGACTAACAAATCATTAAAATTTTTGGACCGAACTTCAATATACCTGTACAGCCTAATTTATGCCCGGGCCCAATAAGCAGATGCAAAGCAAAAAAACAAACAGCAAACACAAATAACGGGCCCAAATACCAGACCCATTTTGCCCTAGCCCAAACTTTCAATACCCAAATAACCTAACCCACCAAAAATAACCCACTAACCCTCAGCCCAAAACAATTAAACCCCATTACCAAACCCAATACAACACCAGCCCAATACCCCAAATTAGACCCAATAACCAAGCCCAGTTGCATTGGGTCCAAGGTCTCAGCCTCCATGGTATTGCTAGCTGGAGGGTCAGAAAAAATGAAGGACCTGATAGACCACTCTGGGATTGATAATGAGGATTTTGCTTATTTCCTAGATTGTACTCCGACAAGTGTCCAGGTCTAGCCAGGTAGGCACCCACAAGGGGCACAATTTACCATAAGATCTCAACAATATCAGACTGGTACAACAGCACCAGTGAGTGGCCTGACAGGCCCAAGATCCAATTTGAGGAACCATTTTCCTGTTGCTCGTGATGATCTAGTAAAAATGAAGCAGGTGAGGGCAGAGTACCTAGATACTATAAAGGCCCCAAGGAAGAAGTGGAATAGGGGGATAATAAAACAAATATAACAAGGGTCACTCAAAACCAATCATTGTGGGCAGGCCAAAAACAGAAACCACCACACATTGGAGTCCTTTAAGGCAAGAATTTGGAGTGAAACCAGGCACCGAGAAGATACAATTCACACCAATTCCGATGTCATATAAGGAGCTATATCAAAGCTTGTTCGATGCACATGTTGTTGCTCCTCATTACTTAAAACCCAAATGGTATGACACGAACGCACAATGTGACTACCATGCGGGAATTACGGGGCATTCTATAGAAAACTGCACGGCCTTTAAAAAGTTAGTCGAAAGGTTTATCAATATTGGCATTGTCAAATTTGAGGATTCACTCAGTACTGAAAACCCCCTACCCAATCATACGGATAATGAAGGGAATGCGATGAATGAAGAAATGTTGGGAAATGTTCACATCAGTACTGAATACGAAGAAACAACTGGAGAAGAGATCTTGTTAGATGTTCGCCCTTATAAACTTGGGAGTGTTCTAAAGAAACCCCTGTAGTATTTAGAGCTTACTCAGAGTAATATTCAAAACACACTTGTTGCTTTTAGCCTAGAGGCAACAAGAAGTCTTTTGTGAAATAGACTCATGTCTGAACGTCATTATTTCAATGGAATGCATCTTTGCGATCTTTTGAACCAATATTCTTTCATTTCTTGAATGATTATTCGTTTATTCTTTCATCCAAATCATTCTTTCATTCATAATCATACTGTGCAGATAATTATTCTTAAATTCATACATTCTTTGTATATTCTCTTGTACCTACAATAGGTCCCTGAATATCAATAACATGAATGGCACTGCTACAGACTCAGAATCTCATTTTGAGCGAGACATGTGTTTAGAGGGATCTCACGACTTTGAAGATGACACAGATTGTAGCCTATCTCCGGACTTGTTGAGGATGGTAGAACAAGAGGATAAACAGATGCTACCTCTCAAGGAATCATTAGAAATTGTGAGTTTGATGAAGACTAGAATTGACCTGACCATAGAGACGAAGCAAGACCTTATTGAGTTACCTCTAGAGTTCAAAGATGTCTTTGTATGATCATACCGGGGCATGCCTCGATTCTTATAATAAAACCTGCACAACAGCACGATATCAGAAATTTACAGTGCTAACGATGCAATTCTTTGTCGGGGCAATGCTTCTCTCATTGAGTCAATATAGCTTTGCCCATTTGAAGTCGAGTTTCCATCCCTTAGAGATGTTGTTGGATTTTATCCTGATTAAGGAGAAAGATCCAAATTTTTCTGTCACAGTTGCGTACCAAAAGGGCTCTATGAAAGAAATCTGGTACCAAAGAAGGTTTCTCACATACAAGATGAAAGTGGGAGATCTTAGAATAACATTGAATCTGGTCGAAAAGCATGACCAGGACTTGCCTAATCTCATGAGTTCAGACTAGAAAAAAATAAAAAAAATCAAAAAAATCAAAAAAATCAAAAAAATCAAAAAAATCAAAAAATCAAAAAAATCAAAATAGAAAAAAAGAAAAAGAAAAAAAGAGAAGAAAAAGAAAAAGAAAAATAAAAAGGAGAGGTCAAGGCGAAAACCCTTAAAGGGTGCTTTGACCAAAGGTGGATCTGAGTTGAAAACCCGAAAAAGGGCGACTCAAATTTTGAGCGAAATGGGGCATGGACATCACCATCATCGAAGACTTCTAATGGGCATTGCTTCATTTTGACAAAAATTTAAGTATCAGATAAAATGAACGAGATTTTATCCCGTTCAATTTTATCTCCCCAATAATGTTTCCGGCGCTGAGCATTAACTCGAAAATTACCTCACTTACCTTGGAGTTCAACAACACCGTATGGATAGACTTGGTGAATCGTAAATGGACCAGACCAACGTGATTTTAGCTTACCTGGAAAGAACTTCAATCTAGAATTGAACAACAAGACTTGCTGACCTGCTTCAAATTTTCGAACTCGAATGTGGTTGTCATGCCATTTCTTGAGTCTGTAACACCCCAAACCCAGCCTAGACGTTACGACTGAATCTGACATGTCACATAGAAGTGTTCTATGAAATCGAAGTCTAACAAAGAAAATCATTCAGTAAAAATCCAAGTTGTTCTTACTTCTTAGAATCATTTGGTACGTTATAAGAAAACCACCATGCGGTACAATGGTTTGTTATTGGAGGTTTAAATTAGCGGAAGCTACTTCATTTAAGGTTATTTTGAAGTTGAAAATACGTGTTTGTCTTGAAAAAAATAGTGTATGTTGTGAAAACTTATTTGTACCTGTTAAGCATTTCAAAATAAATAAATAAAACCCAATTTTAAAAAAATTAAAATACCAGAGGCTTTATTACATAAAAACAACCCAAAGTAAACTTTAAAAGAAACCGGTCTAGAATAAAAATACTAGCAAATGTGTGGCCACCTCCGAGTCCCTCGCAGCTCCAAATCAACTAAGGTTGGGGATTACCTGCACAGTCAGAAGAAAAGGGTGAGTTACGAGAACTCAGTGTGTAATCCCCTATCATGCAGTAACAAACTGGGTCCGAGCCCTTTCCAATATCAGTATGGGCCTTAGCCCAATATAATAACAATATGGGCCTAAGCACGTTACAATATCAGTATGGTGCAAATATGAAAAACTCACCCCAATCCAGCCCAACACACCACCCGTACCAACCCTACACACCATGTGGGGACAAAGTTGACCCACCCAGCCCACACACCAATATTGCAACATAGCTGCCAACAATGAAAACGCAGTCGAGCTGCCAGTACAGTATATGTGGCATAGCCACCAGTAACAGTAATTGTGGCAGAGCCACCAGAAACAGTACTTCTTCCATAATAGAAACCCAACCCATGCAATATGCCATGTCATGAATTATACATACATGCAATATGTCATACTCAGTATCAGTTAAATAAATATCATAAATCCATGTCAATCATTTCATCTACTAGGGGTATATCGATCAATCTACCCTTTTGGGGATATTTGAATAATTTTTCCATCTAGGGGTATTTCAGTAATTTACCCATCAGGGTATTTCAATAATTTACCCATCGAGGGTATTTCGATAATTTATCCATCGAGGGTATTTCAGTAATTTACCCATCGAGGGTATTTTAGTAATTTACCTATCGAGGGTATTTTGGTAATTTACCTATCGAGGGTATTTCAATAATTTACCCATCGAGGGTATTTTGTTAATTTACCCATCGAGGGTATTTTGGTAATTTACCCATTGAGGGTATTTCGGTAATTTACCCATCGAGGGTCTTTTGGTAATTTACCCATCGAGGGTATTTTGGTCAACACCGTGTCCGTGGTCTTGGCTTACCATGCGAGCATTCTCACGCTCTTATGGTCACAGTGCCGTCTTTTTCGATTATTTGGCTTTTATCGATAAGCAGTCGTGAAATGGTGTGATTACACACCTTTTTGCAAAGTCACTCCAAGATCTCTAAGTACCCCACCTAGCATCACCAAGACCTAATGTTAGTTCTTAATTATTCGGGTAATACCCTCTTAGTAGCATTTAATCTGACATATCACTCTTACCTTGTTTGAATGAGGGTGACCTTAAAGCCTCAATGCTCGTGATTCGAAAACGATCACAAGCCAATGCTGCTTCCCTAAGGTACAGACAAGAACTGATTAGAAAAGGGTTACGCATATTCGGCCATCCCCAAAGACAAGAGGTAAACTTATTACCTTACTAGACGTTTAATGATGATAGTGCCTCTTCTCCCCACCGTTCACACTTCGCCACTCCTTGAGAATGACCCTAGTAAACGTAATGAGTGCAGTATAAGAAGAATGGGACAGTAATCAGTAATGAGGCTATTTGGTTTTAGAAAAGAAAAGAAGAACACCGGAGATTCGATTTTAAAAGAAGCAGAGAGTAGCCTTTGATCACTTACCGATTGTCAGAGTTGTTGCAGAATCAAAACAGAGAGAAAAGAGCTTTCAGTCACAAACAGAAGAAAAGAAAGAATTCCCTAGACTAGAGTGTTAGGTTCAGCCTTAGACAAAAAAAAGGAAGAAGAATGACGGCTTCGGTAGATGTAGGTGTAAATATGTCAGAAGGAAAATAGTCAATTGCAAGTAAAAGAAAGAAAGAACCAAAAATGCACGAATGGTCAGTTTCAAAGTCGGTGCAAAAGAAAACGAAGAACGCTCAATAAGAGAAAAAAAAACTCCAAAAGACACAGAGGAAAATTGGTTATCCAAACTCACCGAATTACCGAAAAATGCCACCAAAAGTCCCCCTACCGAAAATGCACAAGCAAAACCTCCCCCAAACGGCACCACACTCCCACACTCTCCCACTTTCTTGATTTTCTCCCCTTATCTCTCCATAATCCACTCCACAACTTACTCCTACAATCTCTCCATGACCCATTCAAACCTCACCTTGCATAATTTCAGTCTAACTCCACTTCTCTTGCTGCTAGGAGTTAAAATAACTACTCCTTGCATGCCAAGGGATTCGAACTTGAGTTCCCTTACCACCATGAATATGCCACTACCACTAGGCCACAAGCTTCCTTGTATCTCCTTTCCCCTACAATTATTCTTAAGACCTTCCGGCCAGATTCAAAGTTCCCTTAAGAGAAAAATCCAAAATTTTACTAAACCCTAGGTTTGATCCCAAGACTTCTCACCCACTCCCAAACACACTCAAATCACTTAGACAATAAAGCAAGCAAGCTACATGCGTCAGATATCAAAAATTTAAAGACCCCATATTTTTGGGGCGTTACAGAGTCTTTCTTTAAGTAATTTGGCATTTTCATATGAGAACATTCGGAACTCTTCTAACTCATTGAGTTGGAACATCCGTTTCTCTTTCACGAGATTAGGATCCAAATTAAGCTATTGAAAAGCCTAGTAAGCTTTGTGCTCTAACTCCAATGGTAGATGGCAGGCTTTCCCAAAGACCAACCTATAGGGTGACCTCCCTAACGGTGTCTTGTATGCTGTTCTGTAAGCTCATAAAGCATCATCTAATCTTGTGGACCAATCTCGCCGGTTCAGGCAGACTACCTTCTCAAGTATGCCTTTGATCTCCTTATTTTCCAGTTCAGCTTGCCCATTTGTCTGCGGATGGTAAGCTATTGCAACCTTCTGTTTCACTCAGTGCTTGTCTAATAACCATTTTAACCACTTGAGCACAAAGTGGGATCCTTCATCACTGATGATAGCTCTTGGGGTTCCAAACCTTGTGAACACATGCTTCTGCAGAAACTTCATCACAACCTTAGCATCGTTTGTCGGATATGCCTTAGCCTCAGCCCACTTATACACATAGTCTACTGCTACTAATATGTACTTGTGACCGTAAGACGGAGGAAAAGGACCAAGAAATTCAAAACCCCATACATTGAAGAACTCTACCTCAATGATGTTTGTTCGAGGCATCTCATTTCTGTTGGTGACATTTTCAACCCTTTGACATCAATCACAGCTCTTCACGTAAGCATATGCATCCTTGAATAGCGTTGGCCAAAAGAATCCGGCTTGCAATACTTTGGCCACTGTACGTGTACCACCAAAGTGTCCCCCACTTGGAGCTGAGTGACAGTGGTATAAAATCTTCAGTATTTCATCTTCTGCCATGCCTCTCCTGATCATTTGATCTGTACACTTTTTAAACACATATGACTCTTCCCAGAAATAGTACTTCACATCGTGAAGAAAATTTTTCCTTTTTTGATACGTCTTATCAATTGGCATCAAACCATAAGCTAAATAGTTAGAAATATCAGCAAACCAAGGGGTATTATGGACATGATTTACCTTCAGGATATGTTCTTCTGGAAACGTCTCCTGAATTGGTATAAGAGGAGAATTCCCTTCTTGTAGCTCTAATTTGGACAAGTGATCTGCTACTTGATTTTTTACTCCCTTTCGATCTTGAATTTCTATATTGAACTCTTGAAGTAGAAGTACCCATCGGATCAACCTCAGCTTAGCGTCTTTCTTCGCAAGTAAATACTTAATTACCGAGTGGTCCGTATAGACAGTCACTTTGGTACCTACCAGATAAGATCAAAACTTGTCAAAAGCAAAGACAATAACAAGTCACTCTTTTTCTGTTACTGTATAATTCAGTTGAGCTCCTGTTAGGGTTCGACTTGCATAGTAGATGGGATGAAAACCTTTGTTCCTTCGCTGGCCCAAGGCAACTCCAATTACAAAGTCACTTGCGTCACACATCAATTCGAATGGAAAATCTCGGTCTGGTGACGATTATGGGTTCCATGGCTAATTGACTCTTCAAATCATTCAAGGCTTTTAAGCATTCCTCATCAAACTTGGATATAGAGTCCTTCTCCAATAATTTGCATAAGGGTTTAGAAACTTTACAAAAGTCCTTGATAAATCTTCAATAAAAACCGACATGGCCCAAAAAGCTCCTAACACCCTTTATAGATGTTAGAGGTGGGAGTTTCTCAATAACATCTACCTTTGCTTTGTCTACCTCAATCCCATGTCTCGTTATTCGATGCCCTAGAACAACTCCTTCTCGTACCATAAAATGACAATTTTCCCAGTTGAGTATGAGATTCGTTTCTTCGCATCGCCTTAGTACCTTAGTTAGATTGGCTAAGCAATCATCGTAAGTATCTCCGAATACTGAAATATTGTCCATAAAAACTTCCAAATATTTCTCAACCATGTCTATAAAAATAGACATCATACATCTTTGAAATGTAGCAGGTGCATTACATAAACCAAATGGCATGTGTCTAAATGTAAACATACTGTACGGACAGGTGAATGTCGTTTTGTGTTGATCTTTTGGTGTTACTGTAATCTGATTATACCTTGAGTATCCATCGAGAAAACGGTAGTAATCTCGTCCTGTGAGTCTATCCAGCACCTGGTCCAAGAACGGCAAAGGAAAGTGATCTTTCCTAGTCGCCTTGTTTAGCTTCCGGTAATCGATGCAAATTCTCCATCCCGTAACCGTTCTAGTCGGTATCAACTCATTGTTCTCGTTCTCTACGACTGTGATACCTCCTTTTTTTGGCACGTACTGGACCGGGCTTACCCATGAACTGTCTGAGATGGGATAGATGATACCCGTATCTAACCACTTGATGATCTCTTTTTTTACTACATCCTTCATGATGGGGTTCAGTCTTTGTTGTCCATTGATCGTCCCTTTTTTCCATCTTCTAGGATAATCTTGTGCATGCATACAAATGGACTAATACCGCGAATATCGGCTACGGTCCATCCGATGACCTTCTTGAATTGTTTCAGAACTAATATAAGTTTCTCTTCTTGCTTAGTGGTCAATTCTACTGAAACAATCACAAGCAAAGTAGAAATGTTACCTAAATAATACCTCGAGTTCTAATTTAGGTGGCTCCTCAATTGACACTTTTGGTTGGGAATAGTCCCTCTTTTCTAACTCCAACGATTCAAAACGAGATTGTGGACTAAATCCCCTTTGATTAGCTTCTAGCAAAGCTAAGTATTCATCCTCCTCTTCATCTTTTGGAGGATCCAATGTCAAAATTCTTTCCAGTGGGTCCTCAACACAGTTGAGTTCCTTCTCCACTATTAAATCCTCTAAATCAGACACTGCAGAACAATCATACATTGTGTCAGGAAATCGTATAGACTTAAAAACGTTAAATGTTACCTGATCATCCTGAACACGCATAGTGAGCTCGCCCTTCTGCACATCAATAAGGTCCTTCCAGTTGCTAGGAACGGCCTTCTTAGGGTGATTGGTACTTCTTTGTCTGCTTTAAAATCTAGAATTACAAAGTCAACAGGAAAGATAAACTTATCTACACGTACCAATACGTCCTCGATTTTTCCTTCTAGATGTGATAAGGATTGATCTGCTAGTTGAAGCGTAACTGTAGTTGGTCTAACTTCTCATATCCCCAACTTCTTAAATATTGACATAGGCATCAAGTTGATACTTGCACTTAAGTCACATAATGTCTTACCACAATATGTTTTTCCAATGTTGCACGGTATGGTAAAACATCTAGGATCCTTCAATTTTGGGGGTAGTTTGTCTTGAAGATATGCACTACATTCCTTCGTCAGAGCTACCATCTCAAATTCTTCAAGTCTTTGTTTCTTAGACAAGATATCTTTCATGAACTTGACGTAGTTTTCCATTTGCTCAAGTGCTTCAACCAATGGGATGTTGATGTGAAGTTGCTTGAGTACGTCAAGGAACTTCTTGAATTGAATCTCCTGCTTCTGTTTCTGAAGTCTTTGAGGGTAGGGTGGTGGTGGTTTCATTACTAGGACTGATTCTGGTTGATTCTTCTTTGGCGGCAGTTATGCATCTAATGACATTATTAGTTGATCAGAATTAGCAGGTCCTGAGGTTACTTTGTCGGGTTTTACAGATTCTGGTTTTCTTGAAACTGGAATTTCAACAATTGGTTAAACTTCTTTTGAATCTTAAGCGTCAGTTGGCTCCTTTTCAACTTCGATGGTGTTGGGCTCTACTGTCCTTCCGCTTCTCAATGTAAACGCTTTATAATGTTCCTTCCCCAAATTTCTTGGATTCTCTATGTCACTAGGTAGAGCACCTTGTGGTCGATTCCTAAGTTCAGTAGCAAGCTGGCCCACTTGATTCTCCAAATTCCTTAGAGTGGAGTCGTTTTTCGCCATGTGTACCTTCAATAGATTCTCTAAGCTATTAGATGGTTCTACTTGGGTTGGTTTCTGAACTTGTTGGGGAAACTAGGCGGCTGAGGTGGTCTAGGTTGGGCGTAAGTGTTACTGGTTTTAGCCCCTTGGTTACTCCGGGAAAAATTCGAGTGATTTCGCCACGATGAGTTATAAAAGTTGAATTTCAGTCCTTGCCTCCCTTTGTTTTGGTTTTGGTTACCCATGTAATATACGGATTCGGGGTTCAATGGACATTCTTCAAACAAATGTCCTTCCCCACAATACACACAGGCTATATTCTCAAACTGGTTAGGTGGTTGGGCTGTAAATCGGTTAGATCCATTAGTGGTAAGATTCTTAAGCATTGAGGATATTGAAGATACCTAAGATGCGAGTGAAGTGAGAGCGTCCACTTTATATATTCCAACGACTCATCTTCCTGACATTACTCGACTGGTTGGCCATTGATAATTGTTGCTGGAAATCCTCTCAATAATTTCGTAAGCCTCATTATAAGACTTAGAAAGGAGAGCACCATTAGCAGAGGCGTCCACTACCATCCTCATGTGAGCGTTGAGACCATTATAGAATGTCTCAAGTTGAATGCAATGTGGGATTCCATGATTAGGGCACTTTTGTAATAACTCTTTGTACCTTTCTCATGCCTCATATAGGGACTCATCATCCATTTGTTGGAAGGCAGTGATCTCATTCCTCAACTTGGCATTCTTGCTCGGCGAGAAATACTTTATGAGGAATCTCTCGGCTAACTCTTGCCATGTAGAAATAGAGTTCAGTGGCAATGAGTTCAACCAGGCACGAGCTCCGTCCCTTAGCGAATATGGGAATAGCTTCAGTCGTAATGCATCTTCAGGTACTCCAGCTAACTTGAAAGAATCGCTCACTTCCATAAATAGTCTTAAGTGAAGATGAGGATCTTCAGTAGGCATTCCACTAAATTGGCCTATAGTCTAAAGCATCTGGAACATGACTAGCTTCAGCTCGAATTGTTGTGCCTCGATTTCGGGTCTTCTAATACCCGGATTAAGATTGTTAAATACTGGCACGGCATACTGTCGTAAAGCTCTATCCCTATCATCAGCAATAAGGATAGGATTTTGAGCAAGGTTTGCTCTGTTTCCTTGATTCATATTCTCAAAGTTTATCTCTTTGGTTTGCTCCGTTTCCTTGATTCATATTCTCAAAGTTTATCTCTTTGGTCCTTCTCTGGTTCGCTTGTCTTCTTCGTTGTCGAAAGGTTCGTTCTATTTTAGGGTCCACAGGGATTAAGTCGATAATCTGGTCAATACTCATAAACACTTGAAATAATCACAGAAAGATTAAGTAAGTAAAGATTTAAACAAGAAAATAAATAAACCAAAATGTACAAACAGATTCACAAATAATGGCTTCTTTTTTTAAAAACAGTCCCCGACAACGGTGCCAAAAACTTGGAACGACGAAAATGTGCAAGTGTACACAATCGCAACAAGTAATAAAGTGACAAGTAAATGTCGAGTTATAGTACCCACAGGCACTATACAAAAAGAATATTTATGAAATTAATGTTAAAACACTTTGGTGATGGAAAATATTTTGGTTAAAAGATTATTAAAAACTAAGGGTTAGAAACTAAGAAAAATAAAAAGGTTCTAATGCACGATTTCAAATAAGGTTTAATCAAGATGATATTATTGTGTTGGATTAATTACATTCCTTTAACTTAGAATTATTAAACTTATGTTTATACTGCTACGAACAAATTCACGGCATCTCGGTAATTTGCTAACTACTGCTCATACATACTTATTAAATTAATCAATCTCTTGAACATTTTTCAATGTCAATCCAAGCGATTAATCAATCTTCACAAGCATATAAAAGATCAAGTTAGGTAACAGAGTATTTCTACCTTGAAATAGTTTAATCACAATAATGTTGCAAGTTATGCAAGGCATATGTATCGCCAAATACAATGTTAAATTAACTTCAGCTACCTTAGAAGAATAACATGCACTGATTAAGTATTGTGTCGATTAATTACAATTTCAATATGATTTAATAATTAATTCATTAGTTATTTAACAATTAATATTGCAAGAATAACTTAGGCATGATTTTACTTAATCAAGCATCTTACCAAGGCCTATAGCAGCACAAACACAATTTCAATAATTCAAGCAGGCAAAATATAATCAAGCCAACACGGATTAAATTCAAGCTAGATTGATTAAAATAACCATTTCAATAGCATAAATATTCATAAACATGTTCTGGGTAGCCCAATTGGTGGCTGGTTCGGTTCACTTGATTCGGTTTAACCAAAGCGGTTCAACTAGACCTTTTTTTCCATAATTAATTAATAATAATTTATTTAGCCCAAATTAAATTGAGTATAAACTAAAATTAATTAAATTTTGAATTAACACATTTTTGGACCATCTTAGGCTGGAAATAAATTTGCCTCATTGCTTCAATTTGCTTCTCGATTTTATTCTTCGAGCATTGTCTGCCGAGCCAATTTTCGCCCTTTGTGCGAATCTGTCGAAAATAGTCAAAATTAATAAAAATTAACTATAAAATTAATTAAAATTCATCTTGTTCATATTTTTAACATGATTTAATTATTTTATAATATTTAATTATTTTTCGACAGGAATTTATTCATAGATTAGCTAATATATGTAACAAAAGAAAAATTAAAGAAGAAAATCAAAACGCGTAGAAAAAGTACTTGAAAAGAAAAAGCATTTGTGAGTGAGATGTATTGAAAAAAGGAAAAAATGTGACAAAGTCACAAAATGTAGAAAAGGTCGTTCATTAATGCACAAAAAATTTGTGATCTAACCATGTTTATTATATTATGCTGTGACTTCCTATGTGGAAAGATAAGGAAGGGGAGACAATGAGACATAAGGTAGTGAGCAAGAAAGGGTTACTAAGGGGAAGAATAAGGAATAATATGATGTGACAAGCTATTTTTGTGCTTGAAACTATTTGTTTGATGCATACTATTCTTGAAATCCATACCAATGCTCAGCCTTAGAACGTTAGAAGACAAAAAGCTCTATGTCATCTAGGTAGACTTATTCACAATTCAAAATCATATTGAATAATTGCATTTATGACTGTTTGTATTCTACTAGGATAATCAAATTATTTGCATAATTTATTGATGGATTTCTACATTTGAGACCCTTAATGTTTTGTATGCTTTGTAATATACTGAACTTAGGTGTTTGATACTAAAAGTGTTACGTCAGTTATATCTCATGTTAAGATTATATGTGAATATGAAATGCCCATTCATGTGATCCAACGCTAACACTTATACCATACTTGTTCAAGGGTTGTCTTTTTATTTATTGTTTTTGTTTGTATTGCTAGAGGACAAGAAATGACTTAAGTGTGAGGGAGTTCGATTTGTCGTAATTCGGTGTAGCAGATTAAATTAGTTTTCACACTTTAAGATCTTGAAGATAAGCATTTTACTTACATTTTAATTATATTTTAGTAAATTTTAGTTAAGTGTAATGAATGTGTAATTTGAATCTTTTATTGACCTTAAGGGTCTAATGAGGCCTAAGGGTGAGCTTATATACGTTGTGAGTGTGCAGAAGACCATTGGAAGGCATACTAACTCGATAGTGGTCACTAGGTTGCAACAGGGAGCATTTGATGCCACAACATTGGGAGCAGAATAAGAAAAGTCCAAGACTGCCTTCGATATTGCAACACAACCTGAGGATGTCATGGCATACCCCTAAAGATACCCTCAAATGGGCATGTTGCCCTCAATGTCGCAACATAGGACCCGGTGTGTTGCGACATCGCATCTACACAAGAAATTAATATAAGTAAGGGACATTTTGGCCCGCACAATCCAATTTTAAGCTTGGGAATGTCAGCTGACCTAGGATAAAATACGACGGTCATTCTAAGTCTATAAATAGGCTCAGCTAATGTAACAGCCCCTTTTCAGTTAAATCAGAACAGTGATTTTGGGACCACAAATCCAAAGTCAGAAAATTTATTTTATTATTATTTTATTGTCTACAGCATGATAGTAGTACCTTATAAAAATTCCATTACGAAATATTACCGTTTACATGCTCAATTTGATAAAAAGGACTAAATCACGTAAAGTGCGAAAGTTAAGTTCCAGTAGCTAAAGGTATTAAATAGCTATAGAACCTTAAATTATGAGTCCTTATATGGTAATTAGATAATTTATGTTGTTAGTGGAATGTGATGGCTAGGCATTATTGAAATTTGTAATGTTTTTAAAGGTTAAATTGGTAAATAGGTAAATAAAGGTTAATAATTAAAGAAAATCAATTTCTTTCATGCATTCATCTTCTTTAACCAAATCTTAGGGCAATAAAAGCCATTGGAGAGCTTTGAGTTTTTACCTTCAGCAAACATTTCCTAGCTTGTGTGGTATGTACTTTTGACCTATTTTTAATGATTTATACTTTTTCATAATCATTGTAGCTTAATCTACCTAGCCCGGGGACTAATTTGTAAAATTGTTAAAATATTAGGGTTTTTCCATTGATGAACATACATGAGTTTTGATTTTTGATGATAGAAAATGGATGGTTGTTGTTAGATAAACAACTTTTGTTAAGAGATTTTTATGAAATTGTCAAATAGGGATTTAATTAAAAAATAGAAATTTTACATGGTGAAATTATGAAATAAATGAAATATAGGGCATGCTAGGGACCTAATTAATATCCGACTATAGTGGGTTGTGGTGGAATTTCATGAATTTCCATTTTTATTAGATAGGGACTAAATTATAAAGAAATTAAAAATATAGGGGTAAAATGGTAATTTTCCAAAATATGATTTTGGGTTAAATTGAATTTTGAAATATATTTTTAATTGAGTTAAATTTATCTGTATAGATAAGACAGACCTCGTACGGCTTTAGATCGGGGTAGAAAGAAAGTCTCAGATTAACCCGCCTTCGTATTTACGTAAACTCGTCGAGGTAAGTTCGTGTGATTAAGTTGTGATTATAAGTTTTATTTTGAAATATGCATGAATTGCAAATTTGTTATACATATACACAATTACATATCCAACGACGTACAATAATTATCAAGTCCCATTTGAACCTTAGGAATTCGTAGGATACAATTGACATGTCATTAGGGTATACATGATTCAGGTACTGGTCCTGAACATCCTATCGATGGCTGAGGTCCTGCATGTGTTGCAGATACTCCACAGCTCGTGTGAGCAGCATCATGTAGCTACGTTCCGACCCACAGCTCGTGTGAGCATACCAATTTATAGCTCGTGAGAGCATACCAATCTACAGCTCGAGTGAGCATACCGATTCACAGCTCGTATGAGCATACATGTAAAGGACTTGATGGATTACAGTTATATGAGTTAGCACACTATGTGTGAGCTATCCTGGGTATCCAACGGTATTCTAATGGTTCAACAGGCGATATTCTAATACGAATTGGTAAGAGTTCGATACAGACTATTACAGGGACACGTATGAATTACATAGAAATGTTGTTACATGGTATATGGATAATTGGATTGGATGATACATGTATAAGAAACTGAATCAATTTTTGTGCTCATCCATGTTTATTGGTTTATATATGTATTAACATGGTTAACATGGTTGATGTATATGTGCTTAGGCATTTGGCCAAGTTATGTTGGGATATGCTATATTTACTTACCTATTATGTAACTAAATGATAAGTTTTATTCTATGATATACGAACTTACTAAGCTTAAATTCCTACTCTATGTTATTTTACGTGTTTTATAGTGAATCTGAAGCTCGTTCGGGTTGGAAGCTTGTCGAACCTATATCACACTATCCATTGACTCTTTTGGTACTTTCAATTGTTTTGATTTTGGTTATAATGGCATGTATAGATATTTTTGGCTAATGTTGGCCTATATGTATTGTTGTGAATATGGTCATTTTTTTGGCTTGTGTTTTGGCATACTTTAGTACATATATAAGTAGCCTTAACATGGTTGATATGTGGCTTGATTTGTGTTTGAATAGTGAAAGGTAAAATAGTAGTTAAATGTGTTTTGTGATATGATGAAATTTTGGTGAATTGGTACTTTAATATGTATGACTTATATGGTAATTTGGTGCTAGTTTAGAATGGCATATTTGGTACCAATTGAGAAGTTTTGGTTTGTTTTGGTAAGTAAAATAAATTGCATGAATTGATGCAAATATGCTTAGTAGTTAGTTGATTATTTTTCCAAATATAGTACATGTTTATATATGTTTTAATGTTGTCATTTGAGGTGCCTGAGGGCATATTGGTTTTTTGTGATTATACCATATGTATATAGATAGAATATGCATGATTTTGGTGCCTTTTTATGGCTTGAATATATGTGCATTTTTTGTTGTAGGTACATGCATAGTTGGGTGAGAAAAATGCCTTCTAAAATGGCCTATCTTCATCCACACAGGAAGAGACACGGGCGTGTGTCCCAGCCGTGTGTGACACACAGCCAGGCGACACGACCGTATGTCCCCTGTAGCTTTCAAAGGGATGTAAGCCAGGCCGTTACACGGCCTAGCACACGACCTGTTACATGACTGTGTGAGATTATTTCATAGGGTACATGGCCTGGCAAACGGGCGTGTGGCTTGGCCATATGACCCAAGTCAGTGAGTTAAACGGGCACGGAAACAGGGTGGGACATGGCCGTGTGTCCTTACTTTGAATGCCCACACGGCCTAAGACATGGGTGTGTCTCTTGGTCGTGTGAGTCACATGGCCATGTGACCCCTACAGAGTTAAAATTTTTCCTTGTTTTCTGAAAAATTCTGAGTTTTTTATTTAGTCCCGACTTGTTTCTAACACGTATTTAGGGCCCCGGTGGCTTGTAACAGACAATATGTATGTTTTGAATTGATTTTAATATGTTTATTGATATGATTTAAAAAGTTTGAAATTTAGGTCTATTTGATTTGAAAACTTTGGTAATGCTCCGTAACCTTGTTTTGGCGACGGATACAGGTTAGGGGTGTTACAGCTAACACATGTATGGACACCTTTTTTTTACTTTGTATAATTTTCTCTTTAGGTCTATACTTTATATTTTATTTTTTCTTAGGGTTTATATTTTCGTTCTTGTTATTTTCCATTGGGAAGAAATTGGATTCTAAAATTGTTCTCAAACTTTGTGAGGATTCTGTGCTTAAATTCAATACAATCAGGCTTCTTATAAACTTTATTCTTGAAATTGTTGTTTATGTTTGTTCTTTCATTCAAGTTTATATTGTTTACTAGATCCATGAGGAACTAATCCTCCTTTGGGGGATTAGCGAGTGGAGGTATGAATAATTAACTATTTTGTAGGGATTTCTTAACAGTCAATTGTTTAGGAGAGGAAGAACCTAAACCCTAGGCTTGACAACCCTAAGAAGTCATCAAGGTGGGAATTAACCAAAAATTGGTATGGCCTATCTGTGATCACCTTAAACCTGAGCCGGTCTGGACTGTGATGTCAAAAGATAAGTAGTTCTTGCTACTCGATATTTTAATGGATGTATTGGAAGATCCTGCTAGGGTATTGACTAGTTGGTTGAACAAGAAAACCCGAGATGAAAGTTGATTATGATTAAGCAAGCTAATCACCCATGCCCAAATTTGATACATATTTCCTTATTTGATTTCTTACTTTTCATTTATTTAATTTTCCTTATTTTATTTCTTACCTTTCATTTGTTTAATTTCTTTTATGTTTTTAGTATAGTTTATTAAAACTCTTATCTTTATCTTTCGTACTATAATTTGATTAAAGTATTAATTAGATCTATTTATGTTTAAATTAGAATTAATTTAATGCACGCCTCCTTTAGGTACGATCCTCGAAGTACTTACCTACTCCGTTGTAACTATATTACAACCTGACCCATATACTTGCGAATATCATTTGTTCTCATCTATTGTGCAGGATTTCTATTCTGGACGTTGGTACATTCGGAGGCAATCTATATCCTACAAACATGCACAATTCTGTCTATAAGTCCAACTTCCTTGCATCTTTATCCAATATGTGAGTCAGGATTCCCCAAATCCTAAAATGATTAAGATTCGACTTCCTTCCATGCTACAATTCATATGGCATTTTTTATGCTACCTTAGTTGGCACATCATTTAGAATATAGCAAGTCGTTTGTATAACGTATCCTCAAAAAGTGATTGGCAGCTTCGAATAACTTAACATCGAACATACCATGTTTAACAACATTCGATTTCTTCTCTCTATCACGCTATTTTGTTGTGGAGTGCCCGATGTGGTTAACTGGGATAGAATATCATTCTCTATAAAGTACCCTAAGAACTCATTAAATAAATATTCCCCACCTCGATCAGACCAAAGTGCCTTTTATGGGTAAACCTATTTGTTTCTCCACTTCAGCATGAAATTCTTTGAATTTATCAAAGGTTTCACTCTTGCGGTGCATCAGGTAAACATACATATATCTAGAATATTCATTAATAAAGGTTACATAATACTTCTAACCACCTCTGGCACTAACGCTCATAGGGCCACATATGTCTGTGTGCATAAGTTCTAGGGGTTTTTTGGCCCTCGTTCCTTTTGCATTAAAAGATCATGTAGTATTCTTACCTTCCAAGCAAGATTCACATTGTGGAAGATCAACTTCTTTAAGTTATTCTTTCTCGATTAATATGACCAAGTCTCAAATGCCAAAGGTATGACTCATTAGATTAAGAAGTTTTAAATCTTTTATTTGATAGTTCAATCTCAAGCATTTTGTACATCTTTTGTTTGACAAAATAGAGATTTTGACATCCATCCATTACAGATAAGATTGGGATTTCTAAATATTATAATTCCATTAGTAAAAGTCATGATTAAGCCGTCTTTATATAAACATGCAACGAAAATTAAGTTTCTTTGAAACTTGGTACCTAGAAAATGTATTTTAAAATAATCTTCCTAGAATTATCAACATAAAGTTGTACATCTCCCACTGCTTCAGCTGCCACACTTGTCCCATTCTCGGTCCACAATGATAAGCTCTTATCTCTAAGATATTTCGTCTCCTCGAACCCCTACAGAGAAACACAAACATGATTAGTGGCTCTTGAATCAATGACCCAGTGATCTATTGACTCTTCCACTAAACATGTTTCTATCATCAATAGTTTCATATCTTTGCCCTTTGTAGCTAGGTATTCTTTCCACTCTTTACAGTTTGCCTTGAAGTGCCCTTTCTTGTTGTAGAAGAAGTATCTAAACTTAGATAAGTCTTTTGGCTTTTTGGTTCTCTTCTATTCCACTTGTGGTGGCCCAAAGACCTTAGCCTTGCCTTTCTTAGTGCGCTTTCTCTTCCCTTTTGAGAAAGAGGCAACAACTATATTCGCTTCTTCTCTTTGAACCAGCTAACCACCATTCAATACCAACTAATAAGATTGTAAATCCTTCATGAGTTGTGTAAATTTTAGGGTTTTTTGCCAAGGTTATATGCAAGCCAAAAACTAGTAAAATCCTTGGACAAGCTTTTTAACACCATTCTATTTGAGTTTTTTGGTCCACATTGGTCTCATTTTTCGTGGCCTCAAAAAAGTAGCCTGTAACACCCATTCGTCCATCACTGTCACTAGATTAGGGTTATGGAATGCTATGACAATTAATGATACAAGAATTTACAATTCCAAACAAATTTCCATTTAAACAATCATTATCAGGCAATCAATTAATAAACATGCCATTCAATCAAAATCGGGGATTAAAATCGAGCCTAAGAAACTCTGAAAGCAGTTCAAAAACAATTTGGGACTAATTTGGAACAAATCATAAAATCAAGGCAAAATCGGAAAAAGGGGTCACACGGCCATATGATCAGACTGTGTGACAAGCTAAGACCGTGTGAAGCTGAACAACACGGTTGTGCCATCGAACCGTGTGAAATAGCTTAACCGTGTAAGCTACGTCACATGGTCGTGTCACCAAGCTGTGTATGTAACACTCCTAACTCGTCTCCATTGCCAAATTAGGGTTATGGAGCATTACCGTGCAATAGGAACATTAAACATCATATCATTCAAATAGGCTAAACATATCATAATTCATCCAATCACATGCACTTTGTTCCTAAATCGAGCCCTTGAGGACCTAAAAATAGCTTAGAAGAAATTTGAGACTAATCTAAAACAAATTGGAAAATTTAAGAAAAAGTTCCAAAACTAGGAAACAGGGGTCACACGGTCGTGTGGTCAAGCCATGTGGAATCACCCTAGGTCATGTAACTTTTGAACAAAGGACACACAACCATGTTCCATCCCGTGTCCTCTCTAAATTGTAACTCACTGAGTAGGGTCAAACAATCGTGTAACTCTCTAAATTGCCCCACACGCCTGTGTGCTAGGCCGTGTGCTAGGTCGTGTAACTCACTTACTTGAACCCTAAGAAAACCACAGATGACATATATGGTATAATTACCATTCAAGTCCATTAACTTTTATTTCCAAAGTCATTTAACCCTTTTAGCTAATAGAACTCAATCTTTTACCTTTTACGATTTAGTCCTTTCTACTTAATTAACTAAGTAAACTTTAAAATTTCTTAACGAAATTTTTATACGACCTTAGTTTAATCCCATAAACATTAAAATAATAAAAAATAATAACTTACTCGTCGAAATTGTGATCTCGAAATCACTATTTTTGATATCACTGAAAACAGGCTGTTACAATGTAACTCATTGTGACCGTGTGAACAAAATTGTTATCGAAATCTAAAAGAGCACACAGTTGTGCCACATGCCCGTGTGAGGCACACGACCGTGTGTGCCTAAAACCTTCAAATACAAGATTACCAATTCATGCTTACTTAAACCACAAGCAACCAATTAATCAAACTTTCAACCTGTTTAATTCACATAAAAAAACATATCAAAACATGCTATTTACCTAATTCTAAACAATATGCCATAAGGAAACATCACAAATCAACAATCAAATTTAATGATCAAATTCATTTTTTATCAAATTCACACTTAACCAAATAGGTTATTTAAGGTACGAAAATGTCATAATTCATTCATCAAACATTATACCTTTATCTAAACACATTTTAAAAAAACTTGTCTACCATAACAAGAAACTAGGCACAAATCATTTTATACCATCCAAACCAAACTCCAACCACTGTTTACTTATTCATGTATTCCTTATCACAATATAACACATCTATATGCAGTTCATGCGATCAAGTTAAATCCACCACATATCAATTTCAATATCACATTCAAATCTCTAAATCAAGCTATGATCAACCACATTATTGGCCACAAAAAATCCACTTATAAACAAGTACAAAATATGCCACTTATAATGAACACTTATATACAAATTACAAGATACTCATATTACATGCTACATATCCCAAAGCAAATGTTTTCAAAGTATACCAAAGATGCTGGATAGTGTGATCTTCCACTTGATCTGATTGCCTGGTTCAGCAACACGAGATCTACAAGAAATCAGGAAAACAAAATGAGTAAGCTTTTACGAGCTTAGTAAGTTAATAGGTTGAAACGTTATAAGTTACCGTATAACCATTGTTTTATAATTAACAAAATCAATAGCTAACATTAACCCTGTTAATCACAGCTATTCAACAGGTGAGTTTTGTAAATACAATTCATTTAATCACCTCATTTATATAGTATCAACCATTATCAAGTCACGATAAAATATAGAAAACCATAAACACATGTACAAGTCTTTCACAAGAAATCATTCAGTTACCTATCATCGTTAAATCATTTAACCATTAAAAATTCAGCCCAATGGATGGTATAACAGATACAGATACACAGTTACCCATCCAGAACACACCAGAATGCTCAAACGAGCCAAACCCGCCGAGAACACACTTGGGCACAAAGTGCCTAACTTGTAGGCTAACATCCCTCCGGAACACACCTGGGCACCAAGTGCCAAGCCCGAAAGCTTTACATCTGCCCCTAGTAACACACCAGAATCATGGTAAATATAACATGATAGTTTATAACAAATGTTGGATTTCAGTATATTCAGTGGATAGTAACAAGTAAATAATCATCATCTCATCACAAGTCAATCCCGTACCGCACGTAGTATAACCTATTGGGATGCCAATTGTATCCTATCCTACGTTCATACGGGCTCAATAGAGGTAATCATATAGCATTTTACAATTCAATTCATTTTTCTCACCTTGTACCAATTTATAACAATTCAGTCATATATATATATTAACATACCACAACTTAGAAATCAATATAATATTACAAATTATTCTAATTTAAATTATAAACTTACCAGGGCTAAACAGCAAAGATTGTAATGTTAGGGGTTAATTAGCAATTTTTCCTTTTTCCACAATTATCTACCGACTCTTATTCTAAATAGCAATTTATTTCAATTATCATCCCAAATACTTATAAATAATATATTTAATTCATATGATTTCTTTATTGACATTTTTCACAATTTCCTTAAACTTTTACATTTTATTCAATTTGGTCCTTAATATTAAAACGAGCCTATTTTCACAATAAATTCATAAACCTGATTTTTGCTGAACCTTTAACCATATAAAAGAAAACCCTTAAATTCTAAATTTTTTCAATAAAACCCTTCCAAATTCCACATGCTTTTAGTTAAATCATTAAACTTAAAACTATAGAAAGTTACTTTATAAACTAGCTCAAAATCACCACCAAAGCTCAAACCCAAGCATAAGCATCAAGAAAACTTCAAGAACATCAACTATAATTTTTCTAAACTTTGACAGTTTCACAAAATAGTTCCTAGGCTAGCTAGATTACAATACAACGATTTCAAAAACATAAAATTAATAAAGAATGGACCAAGAAATACTTACATGCAAGGGATATAAGCAAGTTGAATCTTCCCAAGCTATTTCAATGGAGTTTTCGGTTGACAAAACAAGAAAATGAAAAAGATATAGAGGTTTACCATTTGTTTTATTATTATCTTAGCTTTAATAATTAAATTAAAACATATAAAATATAATACAAACTCATATTCGACCATCCATTAACCTTATTATGGTCTATTTGCAACATAGAACCTCCCACTTTTACTTTTTATTCTCAATTGGCACTTAAACACTAATAGCAATTGATTTTTGTAACTTTTACGATTTAGTCCTTTTTCTTTAATTAACTAGCTAAACATTAAAATTTCCGAACCAAAATTTAATACATCTATATAATCACTCTGCAAATATTTAATAAAAATATTTATGAGCTCGCTCGGTTTATAAAAACAAGGTCTCGATACCTCGTTTTCTAAAACCACTTAAACTTAACAATTCATTTCAAATATAAAAAATTATCAAATCATTATTTAATATAATACCATATTTGACTCGTAAATATTAATAATAATATTTACGGACTCACTTGTAAGAATTATGGTCTGAACCACTATTTCTAGCACCACTAGAAAACAGCCCATTAGAACTCTCCCCCATTAGGAAATTTCGTCCTCGAAATTTTTACATAAGAATAATTCAAGTATTGTGACTTCTTCAATTCCTCAGTTCCCTACGTAGCTTCTTCAATACTGCGTCAATACCACAGACTTTTACTAATGGTACATATTATTCTAAAGTTCTTTTATCTCACAAACTAAAATAGTTACTAGCTCCTCTAAATATGACAAATGACAATATGATACAGCTTTCAAACAATCTCAAATAACACAAAATTTATCTTCAGTTTCTCGAAGTAATTCTTCCTCAACTATCTGGTTTTCGCTCAGTTCTAACCAGTATAACAGGGTTCTACATTTCCATTCATATAAAGCTTCAACGGTGCCATTTTAATAATGGACTGATAGCTATTATTATAAGCGAATTCGGTCAACGGAAAATATTTTTTTCAGCTACCTTCGAATTCAATACTACAACATCGTAATATGTCTTCCAGAATCTGTATTACTCATTCCAATTGTTTGTCTGTTTGCGGATAAAATGTTATCCTGAAGTTAAACTTAGTAACCAGAGCTTCGTGGAATTTACCTCAAAATCTTGAGGTCAATCTCGATCTCAACCGTAAATAACAAACAACAATACTCTGGTTAATCTGACAATCTTTGATACATATAACTCAACCAACTTTTCAAACAAGTAATATGTTCTATCCAAAATAAAGTGAGTCGATTTCGTTAACTTTTCAACAACAATCTAGATCAAATCTTTCTTTATCAATGTCACAAGCAATCCAGATACAAAATTCATCATAACTCATTCTCATTTCCATTCAGGAATCATAACAGATTGCAATAACCCAAATGAAACTTGATGCTTGTAACATGTAGGTTTGTGCAAGTGTACATAGTTGTTGTCAAGTAATAAGTAAGTAAAAGAGTTACCATGTTCACAGGGACTGTATATGTTAATTAAATAATTTCAAAATTATGAATTTACAGTTGGTAAAGAAAACACAATAATTTTGAAGTGAACGATGTTAAAATTAAATTAATTAACTAGATGCAAATCAACCTAAATGCAAATGAGATGAAATAAAATACAAGGTGATGGTTTAGTAGCAATTTCACAAGTTCAACAACAATAACATGAATAATCTACAACAATTACAACACTTGACTCAATTCATTTTCATCATGTTTAACAATGTTCAGAAAATATTCTATGGCAACTTGATCATTCATTAACTGGGAATCTCATATAAGTTCAACTGGATCTTATACATACATGAACAAATATCGTAACTTAACTAAGGATTCCTTAGAATTTATGTGAAGTAACAGGGACGGATTAGGTTTGAAAAAAATTAACCACATAAACCTAAAATTATGCAAGGTAATAAGTTCTCTTAGTCTATTACGAACCTCTAATTTATCCTAATTAGGATATAAATTAAGCATGCATTTTCCAATTATTGTGTCCATTAGTTATCATCTGATTAGGATTGAATAACTAATTCTAATGCATTCAAATATATTTTAATGCATAAAATACATAGTGGTTTTAATTGGAAGCATGAACAACTGAGGCACAAAACAATATAAACATGAATTAAATGAATTTTATCCAGTTATCACAATTATTCTAGCTAAACAAAATTAAGTCATCATTGCCAATGGAAAAACATCATAACAATTTGCAAACATGTTAAATAACTTAGAAAAAACTAAAGAATAGGAAAGAAGAAAATCTTGATGATTTCGGTGATTCTCTGAAGACCGATTGTGGTAGCTTCCTTCGATTCTCGTGAATGCTCCTTCGCAAAATGCCCCTCAAGGTGGCCGACCAATAGTGGTTTTCCTCAAGGGAAATTCTAGTTAAGAGAGGTGAAGAAATGGACAACTTATGCGTGAAAGAGAGGAAAAAAAGATGAGAGAAAGATAAGAGGATTGTGAATTGAGAGATGAATGAGGGATGAGGGATGAGAAGTGAGGCTTGGTATTTGTAGTATAGGGATGGCATACGAGTTTGCTAAAAGTAGCTTGAAGATCCATTGGTTCTCTCCTTTGCTTGGCTGGCCTTGAAGTGTGGAGAGGGAAGTTAATGGTTGCTTGATTCATGCTTGATTTCATGCATGAATCATGCAACGGGTTGGACGGTTTCTTGGGTATTAGTTAGGAGGTGATTTATGATTCTTTCACAAGTGCAAGGACCTCCAAGTTAATTTTTCCAAAGCTAATTTGGGCTGCTCTTGATAGCTTTGCCAAATTTTGGCCATTCTCCCCCTTGTTGGACAGTTGTGACAACCCGATTGAGAGCAGACTTCAGTCTTTTCAGCAACTATCTTTCAAATTAGGTTGATTTGGATTTTTGAGTCCAATTTAATAAGCTTGTCGTCCACATGGAGTAAAACTTAACTTGTGTCAATGTGATATTAATTAACTCTTATTCTTGTTAATTCAATGGTTCATATGCAACAATTTGATCACTGATATTAGCATTACATTGATGTTTAGATAAATGTCGGAATAGAGGTTTAGATAGAATTATTTAAGCACATCAACGCAAGAAGTAAGGAGAGAAATAAACAAAAATTTAAAATGTGAGTCAAAGAGATAAGTAAAGAGAGAATCAACACAATATATTTGTTAATGCAATTCGAATTCATCAATCCTACCATCTAGAACTTCACTCGTAAAATGATTTTATTCAACAATTCATTTAGTACAACTATTGGTTAAAGCCCCCTCCCAATGGATAATTAAGCCTTAAATTTGAACCCATTGAGCCCTAAAGTTTAACCTAAATTGTTACAAATCACTCTCCCCATACAATATCTCTCCATAAAAATTCCTAAACAAGGAGTATTTAAATACACCCCCCAAATGACTAGAGAAGAAGTCAATCAATAGCCTATATATACGATAATACAATAGTCTCTACAACATCTTTTTGATAAGCATAAAAATCTTAGTAAAAGGCTGGATGTATCTCTTGAAATATCTTCAATAATTATCCTAATAAAACAAACCATCTTGATCTCCAAGTAAAGGATAAGGCTTAACTTGAGATTGTTGATCAGCCGCATTCAAGATATAATAAAACATGGCTTGAGAATCTTTTGTTCATAATGTCACACACCATGAATATCAAAGTAAAAAATGTCAAATTAATACTGCACTTAGCAATCCTAAAAGCATATTTAGATTGTCATCCAGACAATTATTCCAACAAGAGAAAGAACATAGTTATCAAAATTGCATTTTAAAGAAATGTTCGAACATGAGGAGCAACTTCAAACACAAGGATAGTTAAGGTCCCAAAAATGTGCTTTGATTTTGATATGTTGTTATTATTGGAATAAAAAATTGTCATTTATCATCACAATTCGTAGCCTAGTGACAAAATTTTGTATCCATATTCTAGCAAAATCGGAACTTGTATACCTCATTTCTTTAGCCTATTAGACCTCTGGTATGTGAACATGTAATGTTTTGTTTTCTAAAGGTAATGTATGAATTTTTTGGCTATTTCCATTGATCCATATCCAATGTAACATCCCGATTTTGGGCCTAGTCGGAACAGTGGTTTTAGGACCACAAATTCGATGAGGAAAAATTATTTTTACTATATTTTTATGGCCTACAATTTCACGAAATTATTTCGAGAAAATTTCGTTCAAAAATTTCAACGTTTAGGCACTCAATTCAGTCAAAAGGACTGAATTTGTAAAAAGTGCAAAAGTTGAGTTCTACATGTTAGAGGTGTTCAATTGTTATGAAATTTTAAATTGGAGGTTTTTATATGCAATTATACCATTGGTTAAGTTATGGACAAAAATGGACATGAGATAAGTGAAATAAGAAATTTTTAAGTTAGAGGCATTTTGGTAATTTGGTAATTAAAATGAATTAAAAGGGAAAAAGATGGCAAATTGTGGTCATCTTCTTCATTTGGCCGAAATTAGCAAGGGGGAGCCATAGTTAGGGTTTTCAAGCTTCCAAGCTCCATAGTAAGTGATTCCAAGCCCCGTTTTTAATGTTCTTTATGTTTTTGAAGCTCTAGTAACTTGATTTAGCTTATTCTAGCAATAATTTAACCTAGGGTTCATATTTGGAAAAATGCCCATAGGTGAAATGTGTTTATTTTAATGTTTTATGGTAGAATATGAAGCTTAGAATTATGTTAAGCAACTTTTGCTAAGTGATTTTAAGTGAAAACGAGTAAAACAACATAATCGGTAAAAATACCTAATGTTCATAAGTGTTAGAGTGGGAATTTGATGTTTCCGTAGAAGGTAAAAATGTTCAGCATGTCATAAAACATAATAATAAGGGATGAAGTTTAATTTCCGAGCTTTGGGGAAAAAGTGTAATTATGTAAAAGTTTAGGGGCAAAATCGTAATTTTTCCAAAGTTCGAGTCAAGGATTGATTTGATGAATGTGAGTATTAATAAGATAAATTTGCTATTATAGATCAAGAAGAACGAATTCGGAGTTAGACCGAGGAAAGAAAAAGGTTGAAGACTGAGTTGATAGATTTAGCCATATTTTGTACCGAGGTAAGTTTATAGTAAATAAATGAAATATTTTGATATTTATTATTAATGTTGTTATTTTTCATCAATTATGTATTTATTTCATGAAAATATTTAATGTTGACTTCAAGTATGAGATGACAGAGAATCAGTGATAAAAGCCACGTTGAAACAATGGGAATGTAATGGATGCAAATGTCATGACATTAAGGGAATGAGGTCCCATGTAAGATCATGTCTGGGACATGGCGTTGGCACCGAGATAAGAGGTCTCATGTAAGACCATGTCTGGGACATGGCGTAGGCACCGAGATGAGAGGTCCTCCGTAAGACCATATTTGGGACATGGCATGGGCACCGATATGGGAACTCCTATGTAAGACCATATCTGGGATATGGCATTGGCAGTACAGAAAACATCCCATGTAAGACTATTTCTGGGACATAGCTTTGACATGTATTATTAGACAAGAGACCCGAGTATCCTTAGAATTCGAAGTGATTCAACGGGCTAGTAAATAGACCATATTACATGAAAGTTCAGATAAAAGCATAATAATAAATTCAGGTGAGTTATAAGGATTGAGAATATCTCAGTTATCAGTTGAGAAAAAAATTTCAGCAAGGGAGGAGTAAGTTATAATCATGAGTTATTTAAGTAAGCAAGTAAGTAAACAAGTAAGTGAGTAAGTAAAGAAGCGAGTAAAGATTCTAATGTTTGATGAAATTTATGAGTATGATTATTTATGATAAATGTTGTTATTTATTTACTTGTAAACTTACTAAGCTTTATGCTTACTTTCTTTATTTTCCTTATTTTCCTTATTTTTATAGTATCATCAAGTCAGTTCGAGGATCACAAGGACGTCGGAGTTCGTCTCACACTATCTACAGACATCTCGGTATTATGTGATTTCGAAACGTGTAAAGCTATGGCATGTATAGAGACTTAGTCATTTTGAGTGTGTTTATATGACATGGCTAATGGTTAGCTATTGAAATGGCTAATTAAGAACATGTGTGGTGTTATGAATGCCTAGGTGATAGTTTATACCTAGAAAATATGAAAGAGTAAAATTTTGCAATGAAACAGTTTTGGGACAGCAGCAGTGACATGACTTTGAAAAATCACCAAGGATAGTATAAAATGAATTAGAGAGTGAATGATATATATAATTAAAGCTTATCAAGTCTATTTTCATATAAAAATAACGGTGTAGGTAAAGGAATTTTATATTCTGAGATATTTGAATTTTGGTTAGACAGGGTCAGAATAGTTTTTGGAGTCCCCTGTTTTGACTTTAGAAAATCATTAAAAATTGTAAAAAATAATAATTATGAGTTATAATTTATATGTCTAGATTCCTTAGTGAGTCTATTTTCTGTAGAAATGAGTGAGAACACCATATGAAAATCATACGATGAGAAAATTGATTTTTAGTGAGTAAAGGTCAGAACCGTCAGGTAGTGAAACAGGGGAGACTTTAATGAATAAACTATACTAATTGGCTCAACCAAAAATTCTGAAAATTTTGTGGTAAGATAATATATGAGTCTAGTTTCAAGGAAAATTTAAGGATCTAAATTTCAAATTTCGTAACTCGAGTTATAGTTAAATTAGTGACTGCTGTGCAGGTGCACAACATTATGGTGAACAGTGAAATAAATTTTAAAAGCAAATTTTTATGTCCCGAACTAATAAGTTAAGTCAAGTAACGCCCCATGCTCAACTCCGGCAACAGTCTCGGGTAAGGGGTGTTACATCCAAATTGCCTGAATACCTACAAAACTTCTCAACCTTGTACGCACTAGATAAACACGTATAAATCTAAGCATATAGTGAACTCCCCATTGTTAAAGTACAGGAAACCTTTTGTATTTCTTTAATCTTAAAATCATTTTTGAAGTATTAATCGAGACTAAACTTATTACTGATAAGTAGTATGCTTACTATAAATAATCATATATATAAAGATATGCTTACTCTTATTGAACTTATGCTATATAATCATCAATCAAATTCATCTCGAAACCGAATAATATAATCACTTTGTGAAACTTATAACACCAGTTATGAGAGACCTATTTAAGCCAATAAATTACTTTAATTTACAGGCCATTGATTTTACATCATTGGACATAAAAAAAATTTTATTACACCTATAAATCGTTTCATTAGTGTCATCATTGAAAAACACAATTTGACATTCATTTTATGCAACTTAGTGTCCAAATTAGACATGTTCATGGGTCAAGTTACCTGCTCAATTCCGAAGGCCTACTCGAAATTTGAGATAGTCTAGGTAAAAATATTAGGCGCAAAAAATGGGCTTGAGTAAAACAATTATGCCCATTTAAAATATGGGTTTGACTCAAGCTTGAACATTCAAGGCCTAAGCCCGACTTGACTTATCCTGTTTTTTATAAGTTTGTAATGTTTTATATTATGTAATTTATAACACATAAAAATTAAATTTATAATAATATATAATACTACTATAATGTAAACATTAAAAAAATTAAAATAACCATATATAAAACTTTAATAAATAAAAAGAGAGATCTACTTACACCAATGTAAAACTACTTTAGTTTTACACACTTTCAACTAATATTTTAACAATCCAACCATTAAATTTATTGATCTAATTGTACTTGTGATGTATGTAAATTTTTTAACAGATCTAGTATTTACTATATATATCTATTTACTGAATGATTGAAAGTTTTTTACATATAACAAATAGTTAAAAATTTTAAACTTACATCAATTTTAACATGCATAATCTATATGAATAAAATATATAATGCAATGGTTGAATCATTAAAATATTAATTATAAAAAGAGATAGTATTACAATTATGTAAATAAATCTTTCCCTCAAATAAAAACTATATAAATTATTAAATATTAAATTAAAATAATATAAATGTATTTTTTAAAATTAAAAAATAATATATGCAAGTCTAAAATTAATTCCCATTTACCATTTACAAATATAGATAACTTTAAACAAAATTTTAAACCCATATTTGAAATCAAATTGGACTCTAAGTAGTATATAGTACATGCTTAAGCCCAATCCGACTAGCGAACACCTTTAGTCAAAATATGCCACTAAAACCATTAGAACCCTTTCTCTGAAGGATCCTAATAACATTGGTTCTTGAGGTGATGAAGTTCTATTTTTCTAGAACAATTTTTTGTACTTCATCAGGATTCTCAACGACAATTTCTTGATTCAGAAATGTTACTCAAAACAATTTCAGGTTGTCAATGATAATTAAAGAAACGTATTGTAGAATATCTAAATATTCTTCAAAAACAATGCACTTACATTCCCTCCCTGGAAACTCAACATTCTTAAAAGAACCCATCTCAAAAATAACTTTCGTAGTGGGGAACCCCAACAACTAAAGCTTTGTCGACAATTTTCCAGACCCCAACAATATTGAACAAACAATGGAGTATGTAGAAGGAAGCTACTGCCTGCCATTTGTGTAGCGAATACACATTGAACTCTTAACTTGCTAGAAGAGAGTTTAGTTATGGTTGTAGTCGGCTGATAAAGGGCCTACTAGCCAGGTGCGATACTTAAAACAAGACACGGATGTACAGCACAAGAAGCTTATTTTTACAATGTCACACCCAAAAACTTGCAAACAGCTTGAGTTATGTGGCAGGTTTCCCTTCTCTCTTCAGCAGTTCCTGATTAAAGTAGATGTCAGAAATTAATATTTGTATTTCTAACAAAAGCAGTTGATATGCACTTTG
Organism: Gossypium hirsutum; assembly: GCF_007990345.1. NCBI lineage: Eukaryota > Viridiplantae > Streptophyta > Magnoliopsida > Malvales > Malvaceae > Gossypium > Gossypium hirsutum. Next base: position 41,408,172 of record NC_053442.1, on the reverse strand, counting down.
CTATATACCTGTTTGGTAGCAGATATCGAGACACGCTGATGTTCTTTTTTCTCACGTTGGCACTCTCCACACCAGATTGAGAAATCTTTCTGATATTTCCTCAGCTCACGAAAGACCGAACTAGAAGAAATTTGGCATGCAGCATAAACAATTTGGCAAACATAAAAAAGAATCAGTTCTAAACCTTACAACGCAAATTAAGGAAATGTGCACCACTGTGATCTGAGTATCATGTTGCACCATTCTCCAAGGAAAGCATGCAAATAACAGCTAGATTAAAATTTCATTCACCACTATTTTAATCCATTTCAACACCGAAAACAAGTCCAGGAAAATACACCCATGTCTAAATTCTTTGGTTTCCTCCATGATTTATTCAAAATTGTTCTTCACATTTCAATTCAAACACAGATGAATAAGCAAGCTTTATTCAAGTTGTAATCCCTTTCAACTTAGAGAAGTAACAAACTCATGGTTGCAATAATAAAAAGTGCATGAGAAAGATACCTTCTACACCACAAAAGTAAGTTGAATCGTTGACCAGATGTTGTGGCTCTTGCACCATGCCTATGGCGCCCATGATGAAGAACAGCACGTCCCGGAACATGTGAATAATCCAAAATTTCCTATAATGCACAAGATATGTAGCACATTAAATTAGCATTCTGTCAATATAACTTGTTAAATTAGAAAAACTGCCAGAACATATATTTTCTTCAAGGAACCAATATCTAAAAAACAATTTAAATACTATGCCTACTCCCTCTAGTCTAAGTAAATTACAAAATGAAAGAGATATAATCAAGTCATTTTGTTTAGCAATCTGTTAATTCATGCTCTCGTTCACAGTAGAAAGTAGCCAGAGACTAGACTAAAAGAAGCATAATAGGCTCTTTTGATATTCTCATGATATTTCACGTTAAAAGAAAAGGGGAGGGAGAGGGCCTTGACAGAGATGGGGTTGGTTCTCCTTGTTGACTTGATACAATAAGGAACTTTTTACTAAACTGACTATGCTTCATCCCAGTGCAATTATACAACTAATGTAGCTATTATCGCCGAATGATTAAGCTATAGTGCCTTAGAATTAACAGTGTAAAGGAAGAGTTGAACAGAAGGGTTAGCATACATCCGACTGGGTTTCTGTATTGACATGCTTATCACACCTAACACCTCGAAAAAACAAGTCCCCTCCAGAAAATTGTTTACCCAAGCAAACATTTAAGGTGACTTCGGAATCGTCCACATGGAAACCTACAAACACAAAACTACAGAACTTCATGAAGCATCAAGTTTAACAACAAGATTTGAAGCTAAAAGGATTAACTATATTCACTAAAAAGAGGTAGTATTATAAACAAGCACATTAACAGAACAAGCATCAACAAATGAAATTTTAACGTGCACAAAATTTTAAATATTAGGAAAAAGCATAGCCAGGTGAAACTACAGTCATAGAGGGAAAAAAAAAAGATGACGAGCATGAAATGCAAAAGAAAATTGATGATGCTATCAATTAATAAGGAAAATAAGTAACAAGCAATCCACAAAGCAGAGTTAGAGGAATGTAAGAATATTTTGTGCAATACCTTCTAAACACTTTAATGGTAGAATCCAAAGAATCAAGTTTCCATCTACCAATAGCTAAAGATTTAAGTTCCTAAGAATAGTGCAAACCATTTCCAAGAACCAATGGAATGGTTTAATTAAAAAGAGAAAACAGAACTCAGAACGTACCAAGCTCAACGTCCCTGTCAATTCCATATTCAACAACAAAACCATGATGAGAATCCAATGTAGATCCACCCACATCAGAAAAGAAAACTGCAAACCATTTCCAATGATACATATAAAACAAATTATGGTCTAAGCTTTAAATCTAAATATATGTTAGCAAGCATTTACAGTCTCATCATGGAAGAAAAACTAAATACCTTTGGATATAGGCCGGATAAAGTCCTCCATCAACTTGCCAAGCATGGTCTCCAGGCCAAAGTCATCTAAAACGGCACCAAATTTGTTCATCGTGTTTGGTCGCATGATTCTGAATTTTGTCTCATGGACCCACTTTTCAAAGTTTTCTACCTAAGCAATCAGAACCTGATAAGAAAAATGTAAAAACTAAAAAACAAGAAATAAAGTAAAATAAAAAACAGAGAGAGAGAGAGAGAGAGAGAAAGCAATGACAATACCTCAGATAACAACAATTCACAGAAACGAGGCTGAAACATTTCAAAAGTAAAAACCCCTAGTGTAGGTTCAGCCATTATACTTCTAAAACCTTCCTCTTTATTCTCATTAATTGCTTTGAGAAATGAAGGGGCAAAGAAGTTTGAGGCATGCATCGTATACAATTCTCTATGCAGAGGCTGCAAAACGAAGAGATGACATAACCAGAAGAAAATATAAAACCTCACAAAGATTCACATTACAATGAAATTCTAAGTAGTTTAACCATGGCACATAAAGGGTCAATCATCATATATAGCAAAAATCAGTATAGTTTGGAGTTTTTGCAGGCAGAAATTAATCATTACAGACCACCTTGAGTATAAATAATCCTAGTCAAACAACAATTATACTATGCACCTGATAGTGCGATATAATCTTCTGTCTGTATTCTCGATGCCTTTGAACCTGTTCACAAAAAACTTTAAATAGTAAAAAAGAAGGTATGGATAAATGGAAAACGAAAATCAATAGAGATTGATTTCCGCACACCAGTTAGCTAGCTTCAACTAAAGGCTAAACAAAAAGCAGTAATGAGAAAATTTTGACCAACATAAAATGCATAACATTGCAGGAAATTACTGAAAAAGTATACAAGCATATAGATCAACGACAATAGGATAGATAAAATCGCTCTGCAGATCAATCAATATATCAATTTGTCCCGATCCAAACAACATTCGGCAGCTCAGAAATTCAAAACAAGAAATAAATAAATATCCCTTCTTATTTCTGCATTTTCCAGTATATGTCCATTTTTTTCTCAATGAATCAAAAATGAATTGAAAGAGGGACCAATCATTCTCAGTTTCCAGCAAAAAAAGCTTTTGAAAATAATACATTTATATTACTGATTTTGCATTATGAAAAATTCAACTGATTTTCACCTTAATGAACATAAATTCAGATGCTTAACTGGAATATTGGCATAACAATATTTTTGTAAAAGTTAACATTATCATTTCATCGGCAATCAATAGGTTACATTTTAAATGAAAGAAACTTTCGACCCTGATATCCAAACATACAATAAAAGCAAAAATAAAGGCGATAAACGAAGAAGCTTACGCGAATACGTTCGCCATCAGGAGAGTAACGAAGGATAATATCGCGCATGTAATGGAGCTTGGAATCGCGAGGGAGTGAGAGCATGGGAGGAGGCAAGTAACGTTCCAGGGAGCTGAACAGAAGCGGACTGAACTCCAACTGCAAACCCTCGTAGCTCTCCGGCTTGTGCTCCGTGTTAGGATTCAGCCGTAACCGGTTCGCCGTAACCGTCGACATGCTAGGCAATACCGCCACGACATTGCCATTGTGACCAGTGGTCGGTGGCGCAGGCTGCTGGGCCTCTTTTCTACTGACATCGAAAGACATGATTCCTTTTAACTGAACAAATCATACGCATTTGCATCAGCCTAACAGCAATTTCCAATCACTGCTGTCAAAGAAACTTAAGGAAAAACTAAAATTGACCAGAGAAAAAAAAACCAAAAGAAAGCCAGAATTTGTGTTTAGAAATGAAAGGGTCTTTTGTTTTCTTATTTTCATCAGTTAGGGTTTTAAGTTTGTCGATTGGATTTGTGATTTAAGATAGACGACGAGGGACCTCCCAGCCCGGAGTCTAAGGGTATTTCAGTAACTTTAATATGTCAAGAGAAAAATTTTACTATAATTTTTAAAATAATTTATATATTTTTTCATTATCTATTTAATTCCTATAATTTGTAAAAAAATATTTTATATCTTTTTATTCTTTTCTTTTAAATTAAAATAATTTATTTTAAAAAAATTTAAACTATAAATTAATTAAATAAAAATTAATGAGATTAATATTTTAATTTAAAAACTTATAAATTAACATATTTTATTTCTTCTAAATGAAATCTCTTTTGAAATTTTGTGGTTTTTTTCATTTGAAATTCCTTGTAATGATCAAATATTTTAAACAAAATAATTTTATAAAATAAAATTATACTTATTAATAGATAAATTATTCCATGAATCATTTCTACTACCTCATATATAGTTCTATCCAATTATTTTACCATTCCCACCACCTCATATAAGGTTATATTCAATTATTTTACGCCAATCAACAATTTTTTCCAACTCAAATTTAAAAGATTAAAAAATTTCCAAGTAAGATTCAATTTCTTCAAGGTTTTATTTTCATGTCCATTTCAATTTCTCCTAGTTTTTTTTTCCGTCAGATTCAATTTCTTCAAGATTCTTTTTCCTGAATTTTTCTTTCTCTCATCGTGTCTTCACTATTAGAAGAAAAAGATTTAAGTTTTTGGTGAATTTCCCGATTTTTTCTATCTTCATCGTCTCCTCATTGTTAGGAAAAAAAGGATTTAGGGCTTCATTCTTTCCCAACATCAGTAATAGAAGGATTACAGGCTGAACAAAAAAATGGAGGGATTATAGAATCTGGTTTGTTCCCATTTTCATTCATAACAACTTTTATTTGTTTATTAGGAAAAAAAGCAAAATTGAAGTAAAATTGTGAAATGTAACCCTTTTGAAATTTCTGTCAATATATATGCAATGGGGAGTGACTAGCTTCTTGTATGTCAAATATTTTCTCTCTGTCAATGGGGGTTTTACATTTTATATAGCGGGTTGATTATCATTCTGGGTTTTTGCCATTAGATAAAAGAGAGATTGAAAGATAAGTGAACAATAAGACTAGCGGATGACAATGAACAGAGAAAGGGAGAATAATGATTTTTTTATTTCCCTTTGTTGTTGTTCTTGAGAGCTTGGGGGTGGGTATTTTTTTTTACTGGAAACATATGTTGGTATTGATTTGTCTCAATTTTAGATTTTATAATTGTTGTTTTTGTTAATTATCACTAAAACTGTCATTTTACTTGAATTTGTTTTATTTAGGAATTGGGTGTTTGAATCATGTGATCGAAACTTTAATTTCTATTTGGTTGATTAGAAAGTGAAAGAACAGTAAGAAAATGTAAGGTATTTTTTGAGTTTGAGGTGAACCAGAAATTTTTAGAATTTTATCTCTTAACACCTCTTTGAATGCTATCCCCAAAATGTAATTGTATAGTCAAGGCGAAGCTTTCATTTAATGCTATCCCCAAAAGAGAGTCTCATGGAATGTTATAATCTCTAGCTACAGCCAGAATGGGTATTCAAAAGAAGCTCAAAGTTTATTTAAGACATTGACCCATCAGTGTTTACAATTGAGTTTTTCAACTGCCCTGACTATTATTTAGTCTTGCATTTCCCTTGATTCCCATCATTTGGTAAATCAATTCACTGCCTGGAGATAAAGCCAGGGCTTTCAAGAATATTCTTATGGTTAATTCCTTCATGCACATGTACATTAATTTTGGGAACTTATCAGCCGCTTTAATGTTGTATGGCACAATTTCTGCTAAAGAGGATATTGCCTATTGGAACACTATAATTGTTGGTTGTACAAATAATGGTCATTTTCGAGAAGCTTTAGCAACATTTAATTGGATGAGGCAGGTAATGGATGTTATGTGCGATTCTATCACCCTTGTGAATGTTATATCAACTTTTGGAAATCTCTTATTGATATATAAAGGTAAATCCTTGCATGGCCTTGCCATTAAAACTTTTGTGGGATTGGAAACTGGTGTCTATAAGAATTTGCTTCAAGAGACTACTCATAGAGTTAGGTTAGATCTTCCAGTATACACAATTATTCGATGTGGACCAGGCCATAATCGTACCTTTTCATGCATGGTTGAGCCTTGTTTCTTCCACGAGACCAAACACTGGCCAACATCAACTAAAATGTTTGCCCCGCCAAGAAGAATGAGAACAGGAGCTCCGTCATTTTCAACCAGACACAGGTTCGAAAGAACGAACCTTGGCGGTATGCGTCCTACTTCCATTGCACCACCAGTTGGAATAAGATCAATTGTACCATTGGACTAAACATTGTTTAGAAGCAATGGCATTGTTCAACAATGTTTGACCATTTTGTTTTCAACTAGTCTGGCTTTGATTGGCTAAAGAAAGTGTATGAATTTGACGAGTATATGAATTGAATATGTTCTATAATTATTTCTTTTAATTGTTGTTTTGTATGTTTTTGAGCTAATATTGTTCTAGAATTGTTACCTAGTGATTTGATGGTATAGTGATTTCATTAATGAAATTATACATTTTATCTTCCAAAAAACAAAAAATAACTCATTGCAAAAAATCTTGATAAGCCAAAAAAATATTTTAAATCTCATTACGGAACACCAAAAAAACATAGCTAAAAAATTCAACATTTAATGAAAGAACCTCAAATAAGGAAGTGCAAAAAACATTTAGTCTAATATCAAATGTCATTAAGCACCAAACCTAGACTTTAGCAATATAACTTCACCATAATGTAAGTTTCTAACTTTCAAGAAAAAAATCCAGGGCTTTACCTAACTTCACCATAAAGGCACTTTATGTGTCGTATATCAGGCACTTTATGTGTCGTATTTCAGGCACCTCATGTGTCGTATCAGGCACATCATGTGTCACTTCAGGCACTTATGTGTCGTATACTGATTAGGTACTATGTACCGTTTTAGGCACAATGTGTCGTACTGGTGTGTTTGTGTTGGAATCCGTGTATCCATCAAAGTCCAGATTGTTAATAGGATGAATAATTGAAATGAGAAAATCAAATGAATTTGATCGATTGTAGTATTGAATATGAGAAAATTTTAAATTGTGGATTGAAATTGAGATTGAAAATGAAAGACATGAACTTAATGTTCATGTAGTGATTGAAATTGTTACATGTGATATGTGATTGAAATTGAAGAATAGCTAAAAATTTTATTGATATTGTTAATTAATGAAAGTTTAAGAATTAATTGATATTTAAGAAATTGGATATTTACATGCTTGGTAATTATAATTCTTTATTGCTCTTATAATTTGAATTATGGTAATACCACTCAGTATAAAATACTTAGCGTACGGTTGTTTCCGTACGCAGGTTGAAAGGAGTTCAGAGTCTCGGTTCAGCATCCAGAATAATCTTGACTCCGGCACAAAGATTTTGGTGATGTTTTCTTCTTTTAAGTGAAAGTGGCATGTACATAGGGATTATAATGGTTATTTTGGTATGTTATATAATTTTGTTGTAAAGAAAGGTATTTTGTGTTTTGATGATTAAATTAGTAAAATGGTATAAATTGTTTATGGCATTGATATTGAATGGAAATGGCTTGAATAGTTTTATGAGCTAATTAGAAATGATAATAGGGTTTTCATTAATTAAGTTGTTAAGTCAATATGTCAAGCATGATTTAAGTATATTTGAGTATATAAATGCATTGGTTGAATTATTGGAATTGGTTTGGTTGTGATTTGAAATTTGCAGGGAAGGTTCAATATTTATAAAGGGGTTTTATTAAATTTAAAAAAAAATTAATGAAGTCAATTAGTAAGAATTTATATGAATTTATGATTACATTATATATGTTTGTTATTTATTTAAGAATTATTTGTAAATTTTTCGAGATGACCGGTAATGCCTCGTAACCCTGTTCTGGCGAGGGTTTGGGGTTAGGGGGTGTTACAATAAACTTGTGATTAACGGTTAGGTTATAGACATCCCTGATTACGTGTAAGTGATTCCTTTAATTAATTTATTAAAATAATTAAATTCACAAAAGAAAATTTTAAAGGAGTTATTTAACGAAAAAAAATCACTTTGTTTGATGTAAAATCAAACATACTATATACCTACAAATAAAATAAAAAATGAATACCTGACATGAATTTGGAGCTATTACACCAGTAGCTTGTTGCATGCTATTATAAGGTAAATTTGAACCACTTAAACACCAACTGGTACTTGGGGTCTTAAAAGAAAAATAAATAATTTCATTTACATGGCATTCTAAGAAGATATAGATATAACATAACTATCGGTTGTGGTTACCATGTTGAAAAATTGCATTGGATTTTGACAAAGATATGCATAGATATTGTTTACTAGCATCGTCATTGAAGGAATGACCTATAATGCCGACCAAAAAAAAGGAGTTAATAATGTATTACAACAATAAAAATAGTTCTATGTAATATGTGACTAATTAATTTTATACTTATAAAATTTTCATAACTTAGAGTAGAGCCAATGGGTAAATCTAAGGATTCTCTGATTGTTTATTGTTTTCTTTTTCCTATATAAAATATAACATTTATGAAAATAAATATAATTAAAAAAAATTTACCACAAAGTGTAACTTTATAATCAAATTACTTACTTGGCTTGTGAAATTGGGATGCTTTTGATTTTCTTTTCTCAAGGTGACCTTTAAGTCTAGAATTAGAGACCCCTTTCGGCTTAGCACATTGTAACCTCTCTAATCCGGCCTAGACGTTGTCGCTAGATTGAGAAGGCTACATTAGCCATTGAAATGGCTAAGCTAACTTACATTACTTATGAAAACCTTAAATAAACTCATTTTAGAGAAAAACCATATTTGAACTGTAAGTTAGTTTAAAAGAGTTCATTTATTAGATAATCTATACTTAAGACTCATTTTATTATTGAAAGTGTTGTTTAAGAAAAAAAATCATTTGCTTGTCACTTTTCTTTGTAAAAACTTGATGTTAAACTAATACAGTGGAAAAACCATTTTTTAAGTCATTTTGGAAACTTAGTTGTCTTATCGATTTGTTTTTCAAAAACGGTTCATTTGCAATGCAACGAAAATTCGGGAACAATGTCAAATTTTACTTAAGCCCGATATCATGCATTTTTCGGTTATTATACTTGAGTAATCCATGCATGCAGCAATCCCAAAAGAAAAGTTATCAAGCCACAGACTAGAAATAATTAAAAATTACAAACCAAAACCAATAAAGACTTAATAATACTTATTAAGAATAGTCCGAGGTCCAAGGTGATTCTCTGAATGTCGAGTTTGATCTTAATTTCAAAGTTTACCTGAAAAGTTAAACATTATTGGGGGTGAGCTTATGAAAGCTCAATGTATTTAAACAGACATAAATATTGAATATAGTGAAACATATTAGCTTTAACAGAAGAAAACAGAACCATCATTGGAATTTCATGTCATTATATAGTCGTTATCAAATTTATGTCAAACGATGTATGAGAATGGGTCATCATTCATTCAAGTAAAAATCATTAATTTTGATATCATTCAATACAAAAAAATACAATACGTAACATAAATCAATAACATTCAAATATATCGTGCACATGATGCAATGCAAAAAGGTTCCTACCCATACCATCCGCTACACACCACGAGTTCCTTAGAACCTGTCTGCCAAACTCCAATGAATGCGAACAAAGCTCGATGGGATAAAACCACCAAATAAAAATAATGCAGTAAAACTGTCAAATAACAAATAATTGTGACATAATCGCCAATCACTTTGGTACTCCAAATGCAGTGCACTGACTAAGAATAAATCCAAACTTAATATGCTGCCGGTACTCCACGGAACTCCTCCGTCAACCACAAAATACCCCATCCCAATGTATATGCAATATGTCATGCAAACTCATATATAGCCATAATTCAATACTTTTCACATTTAATTGACATGTTTAAAACGTCCTCAATAATCAAATACTTTCAACAAATAGAAACAGTGTTCCAACTTTCAAACTACCATTATAGTGGTGTCTATCAATATCATTCAATTTCACATACTTTACAAATTTCATTGTGCATGTATAACAACCTTTTCAATATACATCATAGAAAATATCTCATGCAATTATATCATCCATAAACTCAATATTTCAGCAAATCATGCTATTCAAACATCCAATCTCATACCATATAACACAATCATGCATCACAATTCAATCACATAGTCACACTATCAAACTAGCAACTTTGCTAGCACATCAATCTTTTAAGGCTCGAAATGTATCTATTTTGGCCACTTACAAAACTAATTATTTGGCTATTAAGTCAATCCATCAAACAAGCTAATTCATCAAATATAACATAATTATCAATTTTAAACACCCACACCTTATTTTATGCTTTTTCACAACACACTAGCGAATCTTTCGATTTCTTTAATAAGCTTTAAATTGAACCTAAATTAAAAACCATTATAAATTCAATTAATTCACCTCTTAAACAGCCCCCTAGACATCCACTTATAGCTTACAACCAATCATCAAAATTAAAAATATTTTTACGAATCCAAACTAATTAGATTTCTTACATTGCTTTGATACAAACCAGACACGCGAACGTTTTTCGGCTTTACGATTGATTTGGGGTGTTTGGGTCAGCACCTAATACATTCAAATACTAGAAAATTAGTAGCTAATATTGATCAAAATCCCACATTTAATTAATCCATAGCCTTTTCCCAACAACTTTGTTGAAATAACAAACTAGTTTACAATTAATCGCATTTACACTTCCCGAATTATGATATCCGAATGGCTAATTGATTAAGAACATCTTTCCCTAATTAACATGTGATTAAAGGCTAATTAGCAGGGTTTAAGAACTCAACTTAATGCTGGGAAAATATGGGCAAGAACCAAGAAACAAAATAGTCCCCTTTCTTGCACATAGGCGCACGCACTACCACCCGCGGTGGCCAAATTCAGGGTTAATTTAAAAATGATATAAAGATCCATTAAAAATCTGGAAAAAATACCTTTAAAATATTTAAAATTCCCCTAAATTCTAGATACAAAAATTTATGTTTTTAATTGGCAAGATTAATCAACAAATTGAAGAAAGAATAGATCTTACACAAGCTAGTTGAGAGAAACAACAATGCCACTTTCTTGACAATGTTCGGGATCGATCTTGGAGTTCAAGATTTTAGATTTTGGGCTGATTTTAGTGAGGAAAAATAGCAAAAATACGGTCGAGAAGATGTTAACAAATCTTGAAACAAAAAGAAAAAGAAAGAGATGACAAAACTAGGTGTAGGCGACGACAACAAGAGGAAGAAAGAAAAAAAATTAAAGATCAAGGAGGAGAGGAAAGGAGAGAGACGATTAGGGTGAGTAAAAATAGAATAAATGCTGATTATTTTTTGTAAAATTAACATTTATACCTAGGGTTACAAGGGTATAGATGGCACACACATTACAAACAATGAATTTTGTAAAAAAAAAAGTTATTTTGCATAAGAAAGGATTTGAACTTGGGACCTCAATTTAATTTTCATGTTTTTGCATTTATCAATTAACCAATAGGCTATTTCCTTATTTGAAATAATTTTGCAATATGTATTTTAAAAACAAGGCGTGTCACATACCAGGGTTTGAGGCAAAATTAGTAAAATAATAGAAAAATGATGCGATAGAAGGGATTTGAACTTGAGTTTCAAGGAACATTTCACTAAAACTTAACTAACAAACCAATACCTCATTTATCTTCTAAAATTGCATAAATAATCTTAAAAATTAGGGCATGACCACTTTGTTTCGATTCCCAAACCCAATTCTACTAACCCCCAATTTTGGGATGTTACACACATAGTGGATCTAATATTGGAGAAGTTTTACTTTCACCCTCTTTTACAGCATGATCATCATTGCTCGATAATTCTTCAATATTGACATTTTCATGTTCTCTAAATTAAAAATAAAACAATTACCACTTAATATAAGAAAACATAAATTATTTAAAATTCTTGATTATATAGATACTTACTAGATCGAATGACTGCTCTTGCATTTGTCTCATTCTCTTTGAGCTCATTATTCTTAGAGACACATAAATTTGTCAATTCTTTCTCAACTTCCATGTCACCTTCATATAAAATCTTCTGACAAAGTTGTCTTTTTTTGTTTTTTTGACTTTTTATAATAAAATCATAAGCAAATCAAATCATATGATTACAAAAAAAAATTAGCATCTTTAGTCCATGTTAAGAGATATACTGATCAGAAATTTTCTTAACATTTTTTACACTAAGAATCTGTAAAGCATGAGAACAAATATAGACACAAAAATCAAACTTCTTGCAGGTATAATGAATCTCCATGGTGGCTGTGTTAAAATAGACCATTCGAACTCTTGAACTTTTTTCATCCATCATTACTTCAAAAGTATATGTTGTACCATTTTGAGCAACTTCTCTCCATATCAATAGAACACCATTGTAACTCCCCAAAAATCCAAGTATTTATTTTTGCATGTTTGTAACATAAATACATGTCTGTTTCAATGGTTAAGTGTTCTGGGAAGTGTTTGAGAGGTCCCAAGTTCAAGCCTGGACTTGGGCAGAATTTTGTTATGTTAATTAAATAAAGCCTTAATTGGGTTCAACAGGCTTATATTTTAAAGTTTGTGGATTTATATCAGAATGGGTCTATTGGTCTAGTGGTAAAGTGGAGTGTTAGTGTGCTGGGGGTCTTGAGTTCGAATACCTGTGCAAACAAAGGATGTTATTTTACTACTTGTACTGTGTGTGAGTTTGTGTTGGACTAAAATTCTGATAGTGAAGTGGTTGAGGAGAATTCAAATTGAGTGGTTGAGGGGAGGTGTGATCAAGTGAAGAGATTTTAGGAGGGATTTTAGGAGAAAATCAATGGATGAGGAGAGAGGGAATGTAGTGCGAAAAGTGGACTCTGTGGCACTCAAGAATTCGGCTAGAGGGGGCTTCTCATTTTTTTTGGTTTTGCTTTGTTGAGTTGTTCCCTTTGTCGAATATTACTTCCTCCTATTCATTCAGTTTACCGAATATTACTTTTCTACATTCATTGCGTTTGCTAAAACCTCTTCTCCCCACTCATTATGTTGGCCGAATATTTTCTTTTTTGTCTCCTTTGATTTCTTTCCCTCTTCTCCACTAAACTGATTCTCCTCTTCTCTCCCTCTTGTGTTGTGCTATTGGTTACTAATTTTGACCACTGCCGAAACCTTTCCTCTTCTTCCCCCAATTGACTTTACTCTTTTCTTTTCGCTTTAAATCGAGGGTGAGGGGTTGTACTAGTGTCGAATCCTTCTACTATTTGATTCTCTTGCTCTCTTTCGGTAAGTTCTTTAAGCAAATCAATATTTCTTTCTTCTTCTACCTTTAGTAATAACTGATAGCAATTGTATGGCAGTTAAGGAAGGATTCTAGGCCCAATGGACGTAGGAACATGAGACGAGTGATGTGCAAGCTTTTTGAGTCGCTAAAGCACCACACTAACCCAAGATTGCATAAAATGAGTGTCATATCGTGCCATACACAAGCTATGGCGCGACATAGGGCCGACATGACGCCCAAGCATTCTGGGGTTATTTTCATCCTCACAATCAAATTTATACAAAGACTTAGCAAGTACCAAAAACCTAATTCAGGTTGGAAACACTCCTATAAATAAAACCTTAGGGGTTTGATATAACTAAGTCATCTTAAACGCATCAAAAAACCTTCGTAGTTTAAGAATATGATTTAGATTAAGTTTCCTTTTCTTTACTTAAAAACGCTTTGTTCTTTCCTCTTGAAATAAATTTTGATCCAAGAGTTCTTTTATTCAATTGAAGTGTTTCAATTTCTTTTCCTTTACAAATGAAGATTCGTGTTATCCCAATCGAGAGATTTCCTATTTCGCGCTTCAATAGACATTGACAAGATTATTTCTACATCTCTTTTCTCTTTAGATTTAACGTGTTTATTTATATTTTTATTTCAATTAAGATTGAGATTATGAATATCATAAGTGACTAAATCCCTTAAGGGAGATTAATGAGTGGATAAGGACATGATTAATAAAAGATTTAAGGTTTTTCGATAGAATTAGTTGGTATAGATTATGTATTATTAAACCCTAGGCTTGATAACCTTAGGAAGTAAATAAGGTTAAATGAGGTCAGGAGATAGTAAATCGTAAATCGTAATCTTACAAAGGATTATGCCCATGCATGTGATGTTAAAGACAAATGAAGAACTATTACAATTCAAATAGAGTCCCATCGAAATGCTTGGTCAAGCATCGGACAGATTCAAGATAATTGTACAAAAGGCTCTAAGGGGTGAAATTAATACAATCATTCAATTACAAAACTTTTATACAGGTTTAGACCAAGAGAGCAAAGAACAATTTGACATAATGGTTGGAAGAAATGTTTGGTAAAAAAATGACTCAAGAAATTATTATGCCCCTTGAAATAGTGAGCAATAATGATCATACTTGGAGAAAAATAAGAAAAATAGAATTGACAGAAGAAGTAATGAGAATCAATGAGGCAAAAGAAGACAACAAGGAAGGCATGGAAGGGAAATTGAGCGTAGATGAAGATTGCACTTCAGATGTTGAAGAAATCCTAGAAGACCAAATTTTTTGAAAAACTATTCGAAAAGCAGCTAGAACACATTTATCAGCTGGTGTAGAAAAGACAATATAAAAAACCTTTGTATCAATCAGAGAACTTTCCAACAAAGATGACTTCGTCAATTGTCAAACAATCTATGTTGGAATTAAAACCCCTTTCTACACATTTGAAATATGAGTATTTGGGTGACAACAACACTTTACCAATAGTCATTGCAACAAGTTTATCACTGGAGTAAGAGAAAACACTCTTCATGTGCTAAAAGCTCATAAAAAAGCTATTGGGTGGACCATTGTTGATATTAAAGGAATCAATCCAGCTTTTTGTCAGCATAAAACAAGATTGGATGATGGAAAGAAACCAGTACTCGACACTCAGCGACGTCTCAATCTAGCAATGAAGGAGGTGGTCAAGAAGGAGGTGATAAACTGGTCGGATACAGGAATTGTCTACCCTATCTCTGATAATGAATGGGTGAGCCCAACACAATGGATTCAAAAAAAAGGAGGAATGTTAGTGGTGACAAATGAGAAGAATGAGTTGATTCCCAGTTGGACAGTTACAGGGTGAAAGGTTTTGTATCGACTACAGGAAACTGAATGACGCAACTAAAAATGATCACTTTTCACTGCCATTTTTAGAACAAATGCTTGACCGGTTGGCAGGTAAGAAATATTATTATTTCCTTGATGAATAATTGAGATATCATCAAATCCCTATCCATCAAGATTATCAGGAATAGGCTATGTTTATATGTCCTTTTGGAATGTATGCTTTTCGAATGATGTCGTTTGGACTATGCAACGCTTCAGCTACATTCATGTGATGTATGATTGCAATCTTTGCCGACAAGTTAAAAGAAGGATTAAACATATTCATGGATGATTTTTCTGCTAATCCTTCCTGTTTCACTCTTTTTTTTACAAAATTCCACCGTAATATATCTACTTATCCTTCAATATGTATGGTCAGACATCTATAGTCATGTAGTTCAAGACCAAATAAAAAGGGAAATACAAATTAAAATGTCTGGCTTGGATTTTGCATGAAGGTTCATCAAGAAGTATTTTCTGGCCCAAATATAGGTAATAAGGATGAATAAATGGGATTAGCTTTTTGGCTCTGGATATATACTAAACAATGCCTTAGGTTATCCCTATGTATTTCAATATTCACAAATTTAATCAACCAAATAATCACAAATCCAACAATTTATGATACTAGCATGCTTGTTTCCCTATATTTCCTATATCATATGCTACATTCAATTTCTTAATGCTTATTTACAGTGTAATATATAGATTTTAGTATTCTAATAATAAAAAATTTTAAAATTACCTGTCATCATGCAAAATTTATAGTGAATACAATCAACCTATATACCTGCTCCTAACCAATCACTTGTATTTCTACAAGCTCAAGCATACAATCAACCTCAATGTGTAACCCTAAAAAGATAAGGAAAGAAGTTACCTGATTGATCATAGTAGTTCCGTAGGCTATTGGTGGGTGCTTCCTCCTTTGGTCGTTGAAAGTTTGAAATTGTTGTGCTTCCTCCTTTGTAAATCTTGTTCGTCCACCTCATCCTCATCCTATGAGGCTGCCTCCTTATCTTGATAGGTTTGCATCGGACCAAACATGTCCGACAGATAATTCGGGGTTCTCAACCCCTTCCACCATTTGAATTCTTGGTGTACTGGGCCCGTCTCTTGCATCTATCTTATCATTCCATCAAGCTTCTCTTTTGTGCTCCCGCTTATCCCTTTCCAAGACTTTATTTGTTCCTTCCTTTTGAGTGACATCGGAACATCCATTTTTTCTTTCCTTCTCTGGTTCCAATCGATAATTTGTTTCCTCTAACGCTCAACATCTTGAGTATATATCCAATCTCTAATCAAACTTCTTGTTGGATTCATGAACTACTCGTTCTTTTCCAAAGGAACCTCTGTGCTTTTACGAAGTGCCATTACTAGATGGGGAAAGAAAATCTCAACCTTCTGGTCATTCACACATCGCTTCCTATTTTGATAAATCCATTTTCTAATGCATATATGTTTTTTCTGTAAGATGCCATATAACAAAATAGCTCTAAAAGTATTTACGTCTAGTGCAGGTGTTATCCTAGTACATATAAATTGCATCCACATATTAGTTATTGGAAATATGATTGCTTTATTGAAATTGGTCGGAAGGCCTGTATTTGGTCGAAGGTTCAATTCACCATGATTCTCGATTAGATATTTTACAATGCTTTCCATGTCTAAGTTCTCAAATTTATTTAAATCACTATTTTCTAAATAATCAGTTTCATAATAAGGAGCATCATAAAATTCACAAATAGTTTCTGGGTTGAATGGTATGTCTTTACCTCGTACAGTTACTAATTTCCACAGGGCACCGTATAGCCTCTGTGTCTTTTCGTCCCTAAGAGCAGCATAAAATTCTTGGACGAGAGGAGTAACAACATTTTCTTTTAGGGTTATTCAAAAATATTCCCATATATGATTTCAGACTAACGACCATATTTCATTACAAAGAACCATCGAGGGTTTGAATCCTCTTTCCTAAATAAATGTTTTTCCTTATAACTGCAAAAAATATTTTTTAGCATTATGGTTTCAAAAATTCACAGTAATGTTGCAAAATCGGGGTTCGATGTCATGACATGCTCTAAAAAATTTGAAAGCCTGGGTGAACTGCTCTTTGTGTCGTGACATCGAGATGATTTTCTTGATTCTACCAATTTTGGTCAAGGTGTCGCGACACGGAGGTGTTATGTTATGACACTGACTCTACTTTCGTCCACACTTCTATATTCAAAGCGCCTCAATTTTTATTAAACAAAAATTTAAGACAAATTAAAGTCTAAACTATCAGTTAAGTAAAAGAGAATACAATAATACATATAAAATTAAACTTAATAGAAATAATGTCCAGTTTTGCTATTGAATTCATCCGTCAGCTTTGTTAATGTACACGTGGGTGCTTCTCTGGTTTCGTCTCTGTCGGTATTAGTCCAACATCTATCGTGCCACTCTACTTTTCCTCGTTTATCCCACTACTTGAATCTACTTGTAATACTCTTCGCAAATTAAAGTAATTAGCCACATTTGTAACTATTCTGTAACCTAATGGTTCAAAATACCCCTTGTAGTCCTAATTTCGTGGAGTATTCTTGTGATATGTTTAATTTGCACTTTTAATTTTTCTCTTATTAATAATTCTTGTAGGGCCTAAAAAAATCTTCCAACATCAGGAATTTTTCAATGTTCACCTCGAAATCTAGAGTCATATATTCATCTCACATCTTATACCTACATTGTTCGGTTGAGGCCTCTTTCAATAGTTTTATTGACTGAGAGATTATTTTATCATATGATTCTAATAGAAAGTAGGTGGTTTCTCATTCTCTTAACTCTAGAGTTGTGTTTCTTTGTAGGGTCATTTGGTTAAGAGTAATCTCTTAGTTACTCGAAATTCTGTCAATACATATAGTCCCTAAATTGATTAACATTGTAAAATTCTTTTGGTTTTTTAATTTTTGAGGTGTCTGATTAAGGATTATTGTTTTACCAAGTTTGTCCATATCGAATAGGTCTTCCTTTATGTAATTATCAATTTCCTCTATAAGATTTTAAAGCTTCAGTGATCCTTCTATTGGTTCCATAAAAGTTAATATCTCACAGACAGTTTGAAATATGGATGAAGCACTTACCTCATCATTGAAAGCTGGGCATTACTTGTTCTCTAATTTTGATAAGAAGAGCAAATTCAGTATTTGAATCAGTTGACAATGTCCCTGTTGATTCTGGTTTACGTTGGACACCCTTTTGTAGCGTTGTTTCTCTTTAATTTCCCTGTTGATTCCCTTTAATTTCCCATTCCTCATAGACTCCTTCATAAATTTCATCATCATAGTTTATTTCATCATCGGACCACATATAATCAAAATTTTCCATGATTGGTTGTGGTAGCTACTCTTGCAGGAATCTTTCTTTTTTTAAAATGTATATACGGGGAATTCTTTAAAGAAAAGAAAAATATCAGTACTGTAAAATGAATATATAACTGAATACAAAGTATTGAAAATCGTATCTATAATTTATAAATTTCCTAATTATTCTATTACATGCAAAGATAAAAATTAATCTAGTGACGTTGCCTCCCCGACAATTGCACCAACAACTTGACCGCCTTTGGACGTGCCAACGTCCAGAGTGGAATTCCTGCACAAAATATGCTAACAAGGCACTATCTAAAAGTATACAAGTCAAGTTGTAATATAGTTACAACAAAGTAAGTGAGTACTCTGAGGATTGTACCTAAGGGAGGCATGCAATAGATTAATCGTAACCTAAGCACAAGTAGAGGTAATTAGTGCTTTAAATAAATTATATTACGACTAAAAATAAAGATAGAGTTTTTAATAACTAAAGAAATAAAATAATATAAATAGAAAAACTTGGAATATTTGTTATGGAAACTTAATCAGATCTGAACATGGGTGATTAGCATGCTTCAATAATCATAACTAACTGTAGCTTCGGGTTCCTTTTTCAATCAACTAGTTGCTACCCTAACAGGATTTTCCGATCTTCCACCAGAATAACGAGTTGGCAAGAACTATTTATCTCTCAACCTCACAGTCCAAACTGATTTGAGGTTAAGGTGTTCATGGATAGGCCAAACCAATTTTGGGTTAATTTCTACCTAAATGACCTCCTACAATCGTCAAGCCTAGGGTTTATGTTCTTCCTTTCCCAAAAAATTGACCCGTTAAGAGAACCCTACAAAACAGTTAATTAATCATGCCTCTACTCGCTAATCCCCCATAAAAGGATTAGTTCCTTGTGGATCTCATAAACATGATAAACTTTATATAGAAAATAAACATGAATAATGAGTTAAGAGAAAAAGATTTAGGAGAAGCCTAAATTTTATTGAAGATAATTTTGATTCCAGAAAAATTTTGATTGAGTTCCATAGATCGAATCTCCCAACAAAAGCAAATAAAAAACTAAAAATAATTCTAAAGCCTATAAGATAAGAGAAAACTAAAGACTAAAACTAAGAAGAAAATTATACAATATGAAAAACTGCATATAACATGTGTCAAATGAGCCTATTTATAAAATTAAAGTGGTTGTCATCTTTAAGCCTAGGTCAACTATTGGTCTCCCGCTTAATGTTTGATTGTGTGTGCCGAAACACCCCTTGCTAGTATTTATTTCCCATATAGAGTCGGTGTCATGACACACTAGGTCCTATGTCGCGACATCGAAGGCGGTATGCTTATCTTCAGGGTATCATTAGAGGTGTATGGCAACATCCTCATGCAATCTTGGAATTCTCCTGCACACTCACAAAGCATATTAGCTCACCCTTAGGCCTCATTCAGCCCCTAAGGTCAATAAAAGACTAAAATTACACATTTTATTGAATTTAAATCAAATAGTGAAAAATTAACTAAAATCTAACTAAAGTGCTTGTATTCAAGCTCCTTAAATGCGAAAAACTAGTTTAATCAGCTATACCAAATTATGGTAGATCAGTATACATGCATAGGCAAAAGGCAAACCCTATTTATTTATCTTTAGTACCTATATTTGAGCAAAAAAACACTTCTTCATGAACCTCCTTACAAAACTCGAGCCAAAAATATTAATTTGTATTTACCTTTTTCCTTAGCCCTAACTTGTACGAATATAAAAATCCATGTAACACCCTAAACCCAGCCTAGACGTTATTGCTGAATCTGGCATGTCACATTGAAGTGTTTTTCGAAAACCATGTTTTCATTGAAAACCCTTTTTGAAATTTCAAACTTCTTGCCATTTAAAACTTATACAAAACCTCAGTTTGCATTTATTTATTTTCAATCGAGGTTTATTAAAGAAATGTTGTTACCTTCAAAAACCTTATTGTTGCGGAAGCTTAATTTTAAACAAATGATTTACAAAAACATGATATTTAAAAATTGAATTGCGAAAACGTAGCATTTGAAAATAGATATTGTTTTGGAAAACCGTGTTCTACTTCTAGTATATATAAATCACAATCACATCAAATCTCAAATTTTAAAATCTAGGGATTATAGAGGCCTTATTACAACCTGAATCAAAATCAAATATCTTGAGTAGATGAACCAAACAGAATAAAACAAATGTAGTTGTGTGGCCCTCTCCTAGTCCCTCGCAGCTCCGAATCGTCTAACGCTGGGGATTACTTGAAAGGTTAAAAACGGGGTGAGTTTACAAAAACTCAGTGTGTAAACCCCTTATTAAAGAAACAAAATCAGTCTAGGCCTAAGCCCTTAACAATAACAGTACAGTGTGGACCTTAGCCCAATATAGTAACGGAGGCAAATGGGCATTAGCCCCCATCAATCTCGGTTGGGCCTGAGCCCAAATCAAATGGCACATATCACATATATCTGGGCCTAAGCCCATTTCAATATTAGAATCAGTATATGCAATGCATAAATACCTATACCAACCCTACACTCCATCTCCTGTCCAACCCCACACTCTTGTGGGGATTAAATCGACCCACTCATCCCTACACTCCTTATGTAGCACCGGTTGCGGCACTAACCAATATTGAAGCAGAGCTGCCAAACACAAAATCGGCTTATAGCCATCGGTGGGTCCACAGTCGTCTCTTGCGACCCATGCGACCCTTATATATCAATTACTTCCTCCAATACAATATCCCAACCCCATGCAGTATGTCGTGTATACAGTATATCATGCTCAGAACCAGTCATATATATATCATAAAACAAGTCAGTCATACACACATCTCAATTCTTAGGGGTATAACAGTCATTTTACCCTACGGAGGTATTTTGATAATTTTTCCCTTCGGGGGTATTTCGATAGTTTTATCTATCAAGGGTATTTCGGTAATTTTACCCTTCGAAGGTATTTCGATAATTTTACAACCTTTTCGAAGGTCTACAGTTGCCTCGAGCGACACAGATAACCTAAATGGTCATAATAGAGTAAATTGGCCCAAGTAGACCCACACGCTCGTGTAGCCTACTAAGCCCAAAACTACCCTTGGCCATATGATCATCACAGCCGACTCATTATTTCCTATCCGTCTAATAAAATTTTACTCGCGTATGGCCCACTCGGCCCAATTTGGTCCATTTGGCCCAAAAATGGCCTAAGACCACGAGATCGCTTGTGGTGACCTCTGTCGTTGTACCGACTTATCCACACGCACGTTTGTGTGCTCGTTATATATCATGCCAGGATTATGTGTAAACATGAAAATGCCTAGTTATGTACTTCAACACCAATCTTTGTATCATACTTGCTCAACGGACGTCTTTTATTATTTTATTTTTTCTTTTTTTTTCTTTTCTTGAGGACAAGCAATGACTTAAGTGTGGGGGAGTTTGATCTGTCGTAATTCTGTGTAGCTGATCAAACTAGTTTTCGTACTTGAGGAGCTTGAATACAAGCAATTTTAATATGTTTTATTTATGTTTTCTTAGTGTAGTTTAAATTTAATAAAAAGTGTATTTTGAATATTTTATTGGCCTTAGAGGCCGCATGAGGCCTAAAGGCAAGCTAACGTATTTAGTGTGTGTGTAGGAGACCATTCAAAGTCATAGGAACTCAAAGTTGATCACTATGTTGCAACACGAGGAGATTGAGGTCGTAACATAGGGAGTAGACTACCAGAACCACTATAATGCCTTGGGTGTCGCGACACACCCTTAAAGCTACCTCTAAACCATGCATACTTCCTTTGATGTCACGACACAGGGACTAAGGTGTCACGACATCAGTCTTGTACGAGAAGCACTTACAAGCCAGGGGCATTTTGGTCCGTAAAATGGAAATTAAAACACGAGAACATCAGCTAACCTAGGGTTGAAGATGACGGCAACCCTAACTATATAAATAGGCTCTCAAAACACTTCTTTAAGGACAAATTTTTCAGACTTTAAGTTTTTCTCTATAATTTTATTTTGTAGCTTTTTAGGCTTAGGGTTATTTATTGTTATTTTCTTTTTGTTCTTCGACGTACGCGACCAAACACTAGTGGATTTTCTATGCTTTATCTTGCAAATACAAAACAAGATTTTCTAAACTCTACTCTTGATTTTTTTTATGTTCATCTTTATATTGAAGTTTATTGTGTTCATGAGATCCATAAAGAATTACTCTATGGGGGATTAGCGAGTAGAGATGTGATTAATTAATTCTTATGTAGGGTTTTCTTAGTGGATTAGCTATTTGGGAGGGGAAGAACTTAAACCCAAGGTTTGACGATCGTAGAGCCATAATATGGAGAAGTGTAAAACAAACTTCCACTGCTGACTCTACTATGGAGGCTGAGTATGTAGCTGCTTCTGAGCCAACAAAAGAAGCAGTATGGCTTTGAAAGTTCTTAACTGAACTTGAAGTTATTCCTGCTACGGAAAATTCATAACATTGTATTGTGATAACAGTGTTACAATAGCAAATACCAAGGAAATTAGAAGTCACAAGAGGACAAAACACATTGATCGGAAGTATCACTTGATACGAAAGGCAGTAGCCGAAGGAATTGTAAATGTGATGAAAGTAGCTTCTGAAAGTAACCTTGCAGATTCATTTACTAAGACTCTTATAACTAGGAGTTTTAACAAACATGTCGAGGATATGGGAATGGGAAACATGACACATTTACTTCACTAGGGCAAGTGGGAGATTGTTGGGAAATGTACCCATATTGTAGTAAACATGTAACTGTTTTCTATTTATTTAAACGATGAAAAAATAAAGATAATTTCACATTTCACTATTATGTCTTTTGTATTTATGTCTTTTATATTTTGCATGCATAGCAAATTTGTGACAAGTAAATATTAGCTCATTGATTGTCTAAAGTTCAAATTGAAGATAAGTGGTATTGTAAAAAAACGTTTACATTGCAAGAAAGGCAACTTACTTCAGGAGATAATCTAAATGAGCTCGTAATCCCATAAAAAATCAAAGTGAGCATTTGATTCAAATACTGAGAAGGATTATTATGTTGTCTACAACTCCAACTGGGGAGATGGCTAGTCTTAGCTATTAATGCAATTGACTCCATGAGTAGAGATATAGATGGATTCATTGGTAGAATGATACATTGGACTGTACCTAAGATGAATTAATTCACTTGTGACGTTCATGGTGTGATTTACCTAAATCCTAAGTTACTCACTGACCATGCGTATGCAACTCATGTGCTTTCATATAAGTGGAGGCTTCTATTCTAAAAATGATCGAGCTCATAGCCAGTATGTTGGGTATTTGACTTCTGAATGGCATGACTTTACTAGCAACAGTGTAATTCATAGCTCAATTAATGATTTAATGATATCCTCTCATTGACATTGTGTGGACTGATAAATAAGAAACGTGGCTATGGGTTCCTTGTTCTCGAACGAGCAATTTATCACAATCATTTGTTGATAGTGATCATATTAATCATTAAGAAGACATAATGGTGACAATGAGATAAAATAAGGTTGTATTGAGTGAACGGATTTAACTCAAAGGAATCAAGGATATCATATAAGGGTAACACACATATGACAAGGTTATTGGACAAAGCAGTTGGATGAATTGCTTTCGTTAAGAGTATACAATAAGAAGTTTTCAATCATGATACTTCTTGTGGACTGACTCCATGATTAAGTACTTTTGAATTATCGGAATGATGCTTCTGGATATAATTGCAATCACTAGAGCCTAATTGTATATGTCCGATTGGTCCCTTCGCTACCTCAAAAAAAGCTCGATCAGACTGCATTTGAATCAGAAGAAAATTCTATGACTTTTGGAATAATTTAATTGAGTCGATTTATTCGATATGGAATTAAATTAGGTGGTCGTAAGAATTGTTCAATTAGAGAATTTGATTAAAGAATTTTCTTGAAAAATTAATTTGGAAAATCAAAGTGATTTTTGGAAAAATTAATTTTGATCAAGTAAAATTAAATTAATCAAATCAATTAAAATTAAAATGATATTTTTGGAAGTTAATTTTCAAGTCAGAAAATTAGCTCAATGGGTAATTGAACTTGAAATTTGGACCTGAGATCGTAAATTGGGCCTGGAAACCCAAAATTGAGACCAAGACCCAAAAATTAGTCGAATCGGGTCCAGTACGTGAAAACGGGCTGGCGGTCCAACCGGTGGCTAGACCAGACCAGTCAGGTCGTCATTGACCCAGACTAAATCGGTAGCAGCCGAACTGGCTCGGGGTGCCGTACGGCTGTCACACCTACATCACCAGACACGACGATGTCAATGGCTGCGATAGCGGCGTCCCGATTGCCGGTGATGGTTGGTCGTCGTTGGTTGAGCAGTGGAAAAGTTACACTCATTTTGGAACTCTACCAGAGAATTTGATTTGAGATTAATTATTCTAAAAATAATATTATTTTAATAGTTTAATATTATATTTAATTTATTACTTATCTTAATAGTATTTTATTAATTTAATATTTAAATGATTATCTTACTATTAAATTTTATTTAATGTTTATCTTGTATATAAACATTTTATTATTTTAATAAGATTTAATATAAAATTTAATATATCATAGTTGAACTCTCTAAGCTCTCCCTATATAAATAGAGTCTTGGTCATTATTTACACATACTTGAATTCAAGAAAAGTCGTAGAGAGAAAATTCTCCGAAGAGATTATTCTAGAAAATTTCTAGAGATATTTTTCTAATTTACAACTTGACCCAAAAGTTTAGAGAAATTGCAAAATTAAATTATACCACTATTAATTTTTGTGAAAAATTTTCTGATTCAAAGCGAGCCAATACTTGACAGACGTGAGCTTAAGGATAGCAGAGAAGACTACTCGATCGAAGCGCTCATCCTAGTCGAATTGAAAATGTATGATTTTGATTAAATGTTTATTACTTTAGATATCAGAACCAAGATCTTGTTTTGAAACAATTTTAAAACTCTGGTTTTTCCCTAAGTTTATTTTTCGTTGCATTTTCAAAACCTGTTTTTCCACCATCATGCACATAAGAAAGGGGTATGTTCAGAGGCTTCGCCTTGGGGTCAAATATATTGCAACTAAATAGTGTCCTTAGAGTCCGAAAATTTTAGATAATAGACTTTTACTTTAATCTATGGTTTCCATTGTAAGAATATTTATTAATAAGTAATAAAGTTTGTCTTTAAAATAATTAAGTTTAAACTTTTGTTCAGAGAAATTTGGTTCAGTTGCGACACTCCATATTCGGATTTGGCGATCAAGTCGGATAAGGGTGTTATAGGACTCATACGTGCAAGATAGTCTTATAAGACTTTCTCACTACAAACAATTTGACAAGATATTCCCAGCAACCGCTAATCCTTAGTGGACTATCCCATCCTTAGATTTGTCCTTGGCAAACTTCTATATTAGATAGTCCTAAGTGGATTTACCTACACTAAATAATCCAGACGAACGTCCTCTTTTTTTGTTAACCCCTGGAAGACTTTATCGATCAATCAATCACTGGCAGACATTCCCACTTTTCTGGCAATCTCTTTGCAAATAAACCTTTAGAGGTAGAACCTGAGAACCATTTTGCTTCCTCTTAACCCAAGTTGGTTTGTCCATCTCCCTTGGCGGACTTTTATTCGAGAATACCCAGAAGGAAAATACTCCTTTTAACACCTTATAACCTCACTCACGACACATTCATATATTCCTCATGTCTTCGCATATTGGCTGGATCCCTTATTAGCATGCTAGCCATCGTTCTCAGATGCGCCATGATCATTATGTAAAACTTCCCCTTTTATGCCATAAAGCTTACTTGTTCACCACTAGATCATGCCATGGCTAACCATAAAGCTTACTTGTTCACCACTAGATCATGCCCTGGCTAACCATGGACTTTTGATTGTTAAAAGTTAGTAAACCTCTTCTGAGGTGTCGCTCCAAAGAGTCTATATACCGTTTACATAGTGTCGTTCTAAAGAGCCAATAGATAACCATTCCACAATGCCGCCAAACTCCGTCGAATCCCCTTTCAATCTGTTCAATCCTCCATTACGCCAGTTTTTCTTATCTTTATCTAACCTGCCAAAGCAACTCACTCGTACTCTACATTTTATAAACATACATTTCACACATTACATTACACTTATTACTATAACATGTAGTACACCATATATTAATACGTCAATACATAACCACATTTTGCATTCAGATAACGTACTCACAATCTTTCATATATTTCCACAGCGTTATGCATGCATAGCTTATTCATTCATTATAATCACATACAACCATGGAATTCAAACTAAACTTAGAGCAAACACATGAGTAGAACATTCAAGTACCACAACAACATGCAAAAACCAAATGTAATGTACAGAACTCACTTACCATCTTTCGTCCTCACCAGCTTAGCTTTTTCAAATGTCAGAGTCTCTTTCATCCTGGCAGCTACGCACAACAACCCATACACCAATTAAACAGAAGGTATTCAAACTTAAAAACCCAGAATTCAATATCATTCAAAAGCTTTTCAGAGATTTCAAAAATTCTTATTTCACTTTCTCAAATCCATGAAAATAGAAAAATAAACAAGCTTACCAGTTCATCAGATTTTATACTTATTAGTCTCAAACTTCATGATCACTACCTCATGCAAAGTCTTTCTCATATTTCTCTTCTTCAGAACAACCAAAGAAGACAATGCTGAAGAGAAAAAAACTAGAATTGAGATGATTTTCTGCCTGCAAAATGATCCTCCTCATAGATATTTGTACCCCTTTTTCCACACGGTCACCACATTCACACATAACCATCCCCCACTAATCATTTTGTCTCCCACTAAGGAACCAGCCAGTTCCAACTTAGTTAAACCAAGATTGAATCCTAATTATTTATCCTTCAGCCACTAAAGTTTCTATATTTCTTAGTAGGGTCCACCGAACTTACTATCTTTTCAATTAACTCTTAATCCTTCCTAATTCAAAACTTTAATAGGAATCGGGTGTGACAACTCTCCCACCCTTAAAGAAAATTGTAACACCCTATACCTGACCCGTCCACTAGGTCTGGGTATCAAGTATTACAATTAACTCGAATAACTTAATAAAGTCTCTAGCCTGTTACTTTAGACTTGGTCAATTCTAAATTATACATTCATTACTACTACCCAACCATTACTCAATTCCATAGATAACAATAACTTCAAAATTTAATTTTCAGTTATATTCTATACCATGCAAGTATTACTTTCTTACAATCATTATACCTTATTAAGCATGAATAATTAATTACATTAGCTTTAGACTTAAGACTTTATTATAAATAAACTTAAGCAATTTCCCCTCAGGCATAGCCTCTGAGGGTGCCCCTTTATACGCATGATACATTTATTACGCCATTCACGTCTGCCTGGCGGTGTCTAGCTTGGTCCCTCCACAAGATCCTCAGGTTACTCACATACCCTGCATTCCAGAAAGTAAATTTGTAAGTTCAGATGAACTTAGTGAGACCTTATACAGTAGTATTCAAAGAAAACTCTTAAATTGTTGGGTAAATAAGAATTAATGCACATGATTAAAATAACTTGACTATCTTAGGAGATTCTGGAAGTCTAACTAGCATTGCAGACGCCCATATGTGCTCTGAACTAATCGTTGGTGGACATGTCGACTGGTTTAGTTGTAAGTGTACTATTCCAAACAAACCCCCTTTTTTTGGGACTTGTACCTGTCTAGCTTTAACTTTAACTTCTAATGTTGTCTTTCTGATTCGACTCATCATAAGATAACCATATATATAATCATACAAATTGGGGTCAACTACTGGCATTCATTCATATATCTCACCACTTAGTGGATTCTTCCCTGACTCCTTTCATTCCATGCCAAATAGACATATCATGTTGTCTTGACAATTTCCGTTTTATAACTTACCCTATGTGTGTACCCCTTTCTTTAGGTAGACTTGTTTACTAATATTATTCTTTTCAACCTTGAATATTAGATTTTATTGATAAATAAGCACCCCCTTCATTGCGGGCTTGCACTTGCAAGGTAATCTCTTAGGTCTTTCCCCACTTCAAAACATTCTACTAAGATACTCCTAAGAACAGATAGTTCCGGATAGACTATCTCTTCTTAAGTCTCCCCCTTGGCAAACTTCCACCCTTGATAGTCTTTAGTGGGCTTCCCATGCTATATGGTCCTGATGGGCCTCTTCTTCTTTTGTAAATTCCCGGTGGACTTTCCACCTAAGATGGTCCTTGGTGAACTCCCTTCTTAAGAAGGTCCTTGGCGGACTTTCCTTATTCTGGTGGCCTCTTTAACCACAGATTCTTAGGATTAAAATCAGTATAATTGTCTCACTTTATCACACCCAATTGTTGGTTTACCTGCCAAACATTGGCCGACTCATAATGGCAGTACTTAATTGCTTTGAAGAAAATACCTCTTCCTTTCACATATATCGCATTTAAAAACGCTTCTACCAATTCTTCTTACCTTCGTATTTTGGTGGATCCTCTTATTAACATACTTTCCAACATTTTTAGACGTGTCATGATCATCATGTCAGACTGCTCATCGCGCAAGTCATACAGTGACTTCCCTTTTTATGCCCTGAAGGGTGTCCTTGTTTACTATCCTGGCGGACTATATTTCACCATAAGGTTTACATATTGCTCACTTGATCATGCCATGGCTAACCATGGACTTTTGATTTCGAAGAATCATAAAAGCCCTTTCGAGATGTCGCCTCGAAGGACTTGTATACCGTTTGCACGATGTCACCCTGAAGGACCTATATATCATCGCCATGGTATTGCCCCGAAGGACCAGTCGATAATCATCCAACGATGCCACCAAACTCCCTTGAATCCCATAACAATCCACCTATTCCTCCATTATGCCTATTTTTTCTATCTTCATCTACCCCATCAAGTAACTTCCTCCATACTCATCATTTTATAAACATGCATTTCACGCATAGTGTTACACTTATCACTATAACATATAGTATGTCACTTATCAATACGTCATTACACAACCACATTTGTCACCCAGAGGACATACTTACAAGCATCCGTATATTTTTCACAACTTTATGCATGCATAGCATACTCATTCACTGTGGTCACACACAACCATGGAATTCAAACAAAACTCTTAGTAGACACATGAGTAGAACATTTTAACACAACAAAACCAAAAAATATCTAAGTAGAGTATAGAAACTCCCCTTAAATACTTCATTCCCGCCATCTTAGCTTGTCCAAATGCCAAAGCCTCCTTAGTCCTAGCAGCTAATCATGATAACCATATATATCGGTTAAACCAAAGGTGTTTAAACCTAAACAACCCAAAATTCAGTATCATTTAGAAGCTTCCCAAATATTTCATACATTCTTATTCCTCTTTCTCAAATTCACGAATACAGAAAGATAGAAAGGCTTATCAAATCCTCAGATTCTCTACTTCTTGGCCTCAACCCTCACGATAACTGCCCCATCCAGTGTTTTTCTCAACTTTCTCTTCTTCGGAGCAACCAAAGAAGATGGTGTAAAAGGAAAGAAAACAAAAAAAAATGGGAATTCTAGCTTCAAAACAATCCTTCTCACTCATATATATAACCCTATCTTGCACGGTCTCCACAGTCCAAAATAGCCGTCCATCGTTAATCATTTTATTTCTCACTAAGGAACTAGCCAGTTCCATCTCAATTGAACTGTATTTAGATCTCAACTAATTACCAATCAACCACCAAAATTTCAAGTTTTCCAATAGAGCCCGCCAACTTGCTATTTTATTCAATTAACTCCCAACTATGCTTTTAAATTTGAGATTTTAATGAAAATCGTGTGTGATAGAAATTGCTTGTGTTTGTGATTAGACATAACTAATATTCGCATGAAAATTTAAGTTTCTGGTGATTGCATTTTTAGCGATAGATAGTATCCACCAATGAACCTTAATTGTATGGTGGTATGAATCTGCCAACGAATCATACACAATTATATGGGTGTATTCGTGTGTAAATTTTTATTATTTCTATGTGTTGTAAAACCTAGCTTAATTCACTTCTTGAAAACCTTGTTCGAAAGTTTGTTAATTATCCTTGGAACTCACTAAGTTTGTTCTGAACTTACTTATTTTCCCCTACCATTTCAAGATCTGTTGAGAAAAGTTTGTTAAATATACTTTCTCATAAGTTCTTTTACAATAAAGTTTTCATGATTTTAACAAAAATAGAATTGGGCTGAGAAAATTATTTAATTAAAAAATTAATTAATTTAAATTAATTTAAAATTAATATTTATATTGGAAAATATAAAAACATGTGTTGGGTTGGATTAAATTATAAAGTGTTGAGTTAAAAGTTCAGGAAGCACATATAATTGGACCCAGTACAAGAGAGACTGAATCCCTGTCATAATGCATATGAGGGGTGGCACAGCCTATTAGTCGCCCCTCTCTTCTAGTTCAACTATTGGATGGGTTTTTTTTATTATTATTAAATATGTATTATTTGTGTTCTACTAAATCAACTAGGGTTTTACTTCCTCTCCTAATAAATAGATGACACTGGTAGGGCTAGAAAGACAACTTTGATATTCTGTCCGAAACTAGTCAAAATTTGTTTCTAAGTATAAATTATATTTTTGGGAATAATAATTGAACTGATTTCTATTGAGAGAAAAATTACTTTCCTACTAAAAGTAAAGAAAATTATTTTTTGTTCTATATTTGATATGAAAATTTTCCAACCCACACTAGAAGCAGATTGTGGTACGAGAATAACAGATAAGGTCGTTCGATTGAAAGTGGGGCACATCTAAGATCCATCTTGCTCAAAGCACATGTACTTTTCAGGAAAAGTTTGTTGCTATAAATATCAAAAACCGTATTAGCTTTCAAATTTTTTATTTTTTCGTTCTACAAGAAAACTGTTTTCGAACCAAATTTTTTTCAGCACTATTCAAATCCATATTAACATAGGACTTAGAAATATGTTAGTAATTCATTTAGTGCTTTCATGAACCAAGAATAACAATTTCATCTATTTATCGACATTATCATAACAAATTTATTAAGAAAGGTAACTATGATCCCAAATATACAATATTTCCACATTATCTCATATAAATTCCATCTAATGCCCAAGATGGTTAAAATAGAATATGTATTACTAAATTGTTCCATGGTGGCTTAATAACATAATTTCCTCATTTATAAATAAGTGTCGACTTAATCAACAATTTTACGAGAATTAACACTTTAAACACATATTTACCATTTTCCACTCTAATACCATATTTCATAAATTCCTACATATTTCAAATCACATTAGCATAGTCACACATGGAAACCAAAACTTTTATAACATAATACTAAGATTCATCACCTTTTATAATCAAAGCTTATTAAACCATAATCTTCCAAATCACTTATTTCTACCACTTTTATTCATATAATCTACTTATACACTTTACAATATCATTTTCATAATTATTTCACAACTTATAGACTTTCTTAATCAAATTAGTGTAAAAGAAGTATGAATTTCCAAGGGTACTTACCTTTGGATGCTCAAAAACAGAAAATCATGCCTCAAAAAACTTAAATCCATCCACAAATTAGTTTAAAAGCCTTATTTTTCAAGATTTCTCATTTTTTACATAGATAAAAAAAATATATCAAAATAACCATGAGGTGTGGTGTGGTGATTACTCACCTTATCCCTTAACCATGAGGTTGTGGGTTCGATCTATGCTCATGGGAATGGAGCACAGCCATTCATTTACCTATTTGGAGGCCACCCGCAATGCGAGGGTTAGTCATTGCTATTAGATGTGGACACTTTCGTTTCGAAAAAAAAATCAAAATATTAATACATAATCTTTATAAGTTTCCTCACACAACAAATCTCAAATACTAAGCTAGGTGAAGTACAAAGCATCATTAATAACATATATAAAGCTTTCTCTTTATAAATTCCATTTTCTCTCTCAAAAACCCATGAAATCTTAAGATGAAAATTGAAAGATTGATTGTGAAATGAGAGTAGGAGATAGTTTTCCTAGTAACTTCAACAAAATTCATGGTGGGTGGTGAGATGTTTTACCAACTTTGAGAAAAATGAAAGAAAAAAAATGGAAAAGGAAAAGAGCTCCCATGAAGAAGAAGATGGTCAGCTACAAAAGATGACAATTGGGGCAATTGGGGGTCTCTCCACTTTCTCCCCTTTAAAAAAAATATCCAAGTGAGCCAAAGGTCCAAACCAGTTAAGTCCATAGTTTTTAAAGATTGTGACCTACTATCATGATTCATTATCTAAATGTCTAAATTTATTCAATAAATCAAATATTCATCTAAGTAATATTTTTATTATAAAATTATCGTGAAATAATCAAAATTCTCTTATGTGACAAAATTACTATTCTATTCATTTGTCTTCTTCACAATAAGTAAACACTTAATCACTCAAATTTCATAATTCAAATTTAATAATTAATAAGAATCATTTAATGA
Organism: Gossypium hirsutum; assembly: GCF_007990345.1. Taxonomy (NCBI): domain Eukaryota; kingdom Viridiplantae; phylum Streptophyta; class Magnoliopsida; order Malvales; family Malvaceae; genus Gossypium; species Gossypium hirsutum. Next base: position 41,375,126 of record NC_053442.1, on the reverse strand, counting down.
AAAATATATATATGCTTTTCGCCTCATTTCGAAAAAATAAAAAAATTATGATTTAATCCTTATACTTACCAATCTTTTCGATGTGGTCCCAAATGTGGTTTTCATTAGACCAATAAATATTTCATCTTATTCTTATGTGAATTAATCAATAATAACTCACATTTCTCATTTTGATCAAATTTACTCTTTAGTTTTCAAACTTTTTAAAATTTGTGGTTTAATCCTTTTACCACATTCCCACTTCTAAACTTATTTTCATTAATTCTCATATCCAAAATCAATTTTATTTTCATAAAAATCCTTTCTCTGACTAATTTTCCAATTTTCTCAATTTTTCGCTATTTCCTATCTTAGAATAATACTAGCCTTATTAGGAATTTTGAGGTGTGACAATTTTCTTTACTCTTTTTCAACTAGGACTATTGTGATTTTCTCTATAAATAAACACCTTTAGCTAAGTCAAACACATACCACGTTAAGCATCCATACTTTGTAAAAATCTAGTGAGATTTGTTTCACTAAATAAATTCAAAATTTTAAAGGTTTGCCTTTCAGTTTCTACCCTTTGAGAGTTATTGAAATTCCCATTGAATATCAACAAAGTTTTCATAATTGTTATCGGTTCATGAATAGAGCCCGCACTATAAGCAAGTTGAGGTTCGAGAATAGCGGTCAAGATCGTGTTGGTCGAAAGTCATGAACATTATTTACAACCTATTCCATAACACAAGTACAAATTTGGTAAAGCGTTTATTGCTAGAAATAACACAATTGTTCGATTTAAAAAAAATTTCTTTGTGCAACAAAACTATTTTCTAAACCAAAATTTTTCAACATTATTAAATACAATTGTTTGAGTTCTTTAAGTTGTAATGGATTGGTTAAAGATGCCATGTCATATTTTAAACTAATTCCACGTCATATGTTAATTTATTTTTGGGAAAACTACACCCATGGTCACTCTAAACTAGAGTTTATCATATTTTGGTTAATCTATTTATTTTTCAATTTAGTCAGTCTATTTAAAATAATTGTGCAAATTAGTCACTGCCGTTAAAATTTTCATTTGGCACTAACAAATTACTGACATGGCACATTAGCCAATTGAGTGATTGACACATGGCATTTTTTTACTTTTGACGAAAACTTAGTGACCTTTCTATAAATAGTCAAAAATGTATTTTCTTCCTTATCTTTATCATCACTTTGTTTTTGAATGATTTTCTCATTATTTCATCCTTGAAAAATCCTAAAACAGAGTTTTAAATTTTATACTTCTACAAATAAAACAAACATTTCTTTTATTACAATAACTTCTCAATCATTCAACTTAAGCTTCTCACCATCTCTCAAAAATCTGATAGATTCTACAACTCTGTTTTATTTGATCAACCTGCATTTGGACATGATGTGTGCATTTCAAGCCACTTAACAATACAACAAACATGAAATCCATGGTTACATTTTGGTAGAAACTGCAAGAGTAGGTGATACGTCCAAGTCCCAAGGGTCACCAAGAGCTGACATGGATCATCTCGAGCTACCTCTGGGTCTGATCACCCAAGCGCGGGCTAAGAAGTTCAAAGACGCAACCACAGCCTTAGTTGATAGAGTTTAGGGCGAAACCGTGGCTGGCCTACTTGAAAGTTCTTGGATCAGCAGGCCGAGCACTATTTGCTGTCTCCTTCAAGCTCAACCAGCTCAACTTTAGCTCAATGAGCTTGATCTTAGCTCAATGACCTCGTTTACAGCTTACTCTAGCTTAAGTTTAATTATGCTGGAATAAACATTTAATTTGTCTTTAGTTAAATTAGTTATTTAATTTAAGTCATTAATTATGTTAAAATCTAGACATAAATTAATTAAGTGTTTCTAATTTGTTCTAAATTAATTGTGAGTTTTAATATGTCCTAATTCATTGCAAGGTTTAATTATGTTGGTCGAATTCAATGTGCAGGTTTAATTGTGTTCTTTGCTACCGAATTTAATGTGTCCAAATAGATTTAATTTGCTGATTCCTTTTATGCAAGTTCATTCCCCCTTGGACAGCATAGGTGCATGGATGGAATTAAGATGGTGTGCTGATCTTTGATGTATTCTAAGTGACTTTCCAGCCAAGCTTTCTAACTCTCCAAGATGATCAATTGGCTGCCCAATGCAAATTCAATGTTTTTTTCACTAGCCGATTATCCCTTTCACACCAAGGGCTGTTCAGTTTTGATTGTTCACATTAGCATGACTACTCAATTCCATTTGTTTACACCTCATGACCATTAAGGTAACCTAAGCAGCTCATTTATTCCTAAGTACATTCGTCTAACCCAAGCAGCACATTTAAGGAGTATTCAAGCATCTGGCCGACCCTACTAAATGTAATTCAACTCCCCTTCTTTTCAATTAATTCTCCAGCTGAATTAAGGCATCTAGAAGCTGCCCATTGCTATTCTACATGCACAAGAAGCTTCCAGGAACTTTCTTAAAGAAATATGGAATTTTCAGATGATCATTTAGTTACCTTAGGAGCCTATTCAGCTAACCATAGTAATGCCTATAAATAGAGGCTCATTTTACCTTGTAAAGGACTTTTGCCATTTTGATTATTGAATTAAGTATTTTGTGAGAATTTCTTCTCTCAATTTCGTCCAAAGACTCAGTTGACTTATCTACGTAGTTAGTGGCGTCAACAATGTTCTTTGTTTAACCGAACTCATCACTTTATTCGTGTGGCGTTCGAATCCTTATACCAAGGTTCCTATCTTCAATAGATAGTGGGTCGAGGTTTCTCTTAATCACCTTTTTCACCGAGCCATCTTAAGAACGTATAAAAAATGGGTCAGCACTCAAACATAGTGTTGGTTCTTTCTTGTTTTTAAGCCCATACATCTCATCTTCCACCTTAGCCAATTTGCTATCAACTTATACTAAATTTTCCTATAATAGCCGAACCAAAACCATTAAGCCTAACCCTATTTGAACCCAATTGAACAACTAATTCCATCCTTAGGCAAATATCTTCCTATTTGCTTAAGACGAACGAAACTTCATCGTTAAACGATCGGGCAATGAAAGCGACTTAACTCACTCAACCGAGGCTAGATCGCATTAGTAGGGATGAAGTTGAAATTGAATACATGGTTTTGGAGAGTTTGAATGAAATTTTGTTGGTGGAGATTTTATATATAGTGAAAGTTGATAAGCTAAAGTAGTGTTAAATACATCATTGATTTTATCTCTTACTTTTTAGATATATGAGCATGAAAATGCTATCATCCTCTTCCAATTCAGGAACAAACTAACTAAATAAAAAGACTATTCAAATTCCACATGATGCCCCCTGAAAATCCAATGATCCTTTGCTTGTTTCCATTTTCAATTTACTTATCAGATTGTTGAGAGATGGAGAGAAGCATAAGGAGAATGATTGCAAGAAAGGAAATATTCATTTTCTTTGTGGAAGTATAAAATTTAAAACCTGTTTTAATATTTTCCAAGGAATAAAGTGATGAGAAAGTCGTTAAAAAAGAAGCAAAGAGAAAAAAAATATTTTGAAGAGAGGTTCCTAAACTTTAGTAAAAAAAATGTCATGTGTCAATCATTCAATGGGCTAATGTGCCACGTCAGGAATCCGTTAATAGCAAAGACTAATTTGTACAATTATTTTAATTAGAGTGACTAAATTGAGAAAAAAATTGAGGGAACAAAATAAGATAAACCTTATTTTGGAGTGATCAATGGTGTAGTTTACTATTTATTTTATAAAGTAATACAAAAATAGTCTCATTTTAAAATGTAGACAAAAATATAATCTAAGCTATAGTACATGTAACAGCCCAAAATTGACCCTAGTCGCGAAGTGGTTTCGAGACCACAAAACCGAGTCATAAAATTTAGTTAAAATTTTATTTGCATATCTTATATGTGTGATAGTACTTGTATGAAAATTTGATGTTTTAATTTTTGTATTAGGAATGTGAATTTTGCTTGAAAGGATCTAGTTGAGAGACTTAGAAAATTTTGATAGGTAAATAAGTAAGGACCAAATAGTATTAAAATAGGAAAGTTTGGGTTTGCATGTCAAAGTGCCCAATTCTTGATAAGTGGCCGGCCAAGCATGACTCCATTCCTCCAAGTTTATGTTGTTTATTATTTAATATTGGTAAGTAAATTAAAATAAATTAAAGAAAGGAATTAAAAAGGAAGAGATGAATAAAATAAGGAGGGAAGAGGGAGTGTTCATCTTTTTTTTCTTTGGCTATTGCCGTGAGTGAGGAGAAGGAAGGGAGATTTGGTTATTGGATTTTGGCTTGGAAGATGGTTAGAATGAGGTATGTATTGAATGATTCTTGAAAATCTATGCATGTTTGAGATGGTTAGTTCAAATTCTACTCATCCTATAGATTAGACTTAGGATTTTGAGGTTGAAATTCGGCCAAGAAGCTTGAAACTCTTAGTAGATGTGTTAATGTCATTAAAATGGATAGTAATGTAGGATATGGTGAGTGGTTAATTGCTTTTAACTTGAAAGTTGAGGTTAAAATGGGTTAAGTGATTGCCGAATCTAATTTAGGGGTGGAGGATTGTGTTCATGTTATATTGGATAGGTAGAGGTTGTAATGAGGTTGAAATTGTTGAATTGTTAGCTTGGTAACTAATGAAGTAATCGGCCATATGGGGTAAAAATGGGATGTTCATTTTAGTTGTTGTTTCATTTTTGTGAGAAATGGGTCAAGTGTTCATGAGATGAAATTGTGTGATTAGATAAATTAAAGGTAATAGTATAGTTGATGAATATATATAGATATACATATTCGGCCATCACTTAGGAGCTTATGTGATGTTGAGTTTAAGCTTTGCATATTCGGCTATATATATATATATATACATATATATGTAAGCCCATTCGTGATATTACCTTAGGACTATGTATATATAACCGACAAAAAAATGGGAAAAACTAGCAAAGGTGAATGCCGAATGAGCTACAGGAGGTGTGGATGACTTTTATGCATGTGGGTGTGTGTGTATGCCATTTAGTTGGTGACATTCGGCATTTCTTAATTAACATTAGAGATGAGTGAATGAAATCGGCATGTGTATTTGTGAAAATGCCGAATGTGAACTTGGATAATATTGAGTAATGTATGTGCTTTAAAATGATGGAATGGAGTGGATGCTTTAAATGTGTTATGAACAATTATAAGTTAAATTAAGGTTTGCTAAATTACCATTGTCATTGCCGAATATACAAACATACATATGCATGTGTAATTGAAGTATGAATGTTTAGCAAGATGGTTAAACTAGTTAATTTATCGATTTAGCTCAAGAAGCTAAAGGTGGAGAGGCAAGCAAGGGCAAAGAAAAGATCATCGAGTAACCGAGTTGGAACCGTCTTACCCAACACAAGGTAAGTCATCAAGCATATATTTTGTATTGATCTAAATAGACATAATGTCTATGTAATTATGCCGAATGGAATGATAAATTTATATACATGTATGCATGTGGTGATGAAAGTGTCGAATGAAAAGAAAAGAGGTGAGAGGTATTGAGTTGTTGATCTCGGCACTAAGTGTGCGGGTATAAACATTTATGATCATGAGATTGGCACTAAGTGTGCGGGTTTAAATTGTTCAGCACTAAGTGTGCGAGTTTGATTATATAGCACTAAGTGTGCGAGTTGATTTTATAGCACTGAGTGTGCGGACTTAATATATATATTTTTGAATCACTATGGGCACTAAGTGTGCGACATTATTGAGTTGATCACGGACAGCGGATCGGGTAAGTACCTTGAGTTCATGGCTAATAGGCGCTATGTTTATATTTGGAGTTGAGCTTGGTAAGTTTGAACCTATGTGACAAATATACTTGAAGTCACGTACATAAGATTTATCGTGGAATAGGTGAAAGGCCGTTTAGTTGTATGATTGTAACGAAATTAAAATGATGTATGAAAATGCCTCAAATATCCTATTGATTAGTTTATGGAATGTGAATGCATGATTTGGTATGAGATTGAACCGATAGGTCTGAGGAACTATGCATGGTTCGGTATGGATGGAGTAACTAGCCTCGTTCCATTTTGTTTCCTCTTGTGATAATGTTATTAATGGATGGTAGTGCTTTGCTTATGACTTACTGAGTTATATACTCACTCGGTGTTTCCTTGTCACCTATTCTAGGTTTCTTGGACTCGTCTCTTTTTGCATGGTCGGGCCGTCATCGAAGTCATCACACCGGCTAGCAACTTTTGGTATCTTCTTTTTAGTCGGTCTAGGAGAACATTTCGGCATGTATAGGCTAATATGTTTTGTTGAAATTTGGTATGTAAACTTTTAGCCATGCGAAAATGGCATAAATGTTCGGTTGGATTTGGTTTTATAACGTTAGGTCGTAAGTCTTGGTAATTCGATTTTTTTATGCCATATGTCATGGCTGATTAATTTTGTTGTTAAGATTCATGATATGGCAATAGTGTAGTAGGGAGATGTTTGACAATGATTAGCCTTTGGTATGGCTAGTCATGATTATAATTTTGTGATATGTATGATGAATTACTAGATAGATTAATGAGAAATCACGAAATGGGCATAGTTGCTTCAGTAACAGATGCTGGCAGCAGCAGTGACGTGGGATTGAAAAATTACAAAAATTAGTAGGAATGGAATTAAATAGTAAATAAATTATGTAATCGAAGCTCGATGAGTCTATTGTCATATAGAAGTAACGAAACGATCATATGGACAGTATGTTAAGAGATATTCAGGTTCTTGTGAGACAGGGCCAGAACGGTTTCTGGGTTCCCTGTTCCGACTTTGGAAATTCATTATAAATCAACCAGAGATAATTAGGAGTCATGCCATATATGTATAGATTTCTCTCTGAGTCTAGTTTCTATAGAAACAAACGGCATCAGTATTGAAGCTTTGTGCAGGGAGTTATCCAAATCGTAATGCATGAAGGTCAGTGTAGTCGCACCCTGTAATAGGGGAGAATTTAACTAATAAAATGTACTAATTGGCCCAACCAAAAATTCTACAAAAATTTTACCATATAGGTATATGAGTCTAGTTCCAGAGAAAATTTACGGAACTAGATTTCGAGTTTCAGAACTCAAGATATGATTTTTAAAGAAACTAGTACGCAGATTGGCAGCTTGTCTGGGAAATGTTAAATAAGTGGTTTGAAGTCTGTTAACACCTCGTGTTCGACTCCGGCGACGGTCTCGGGTTCGGGGTGTTACAATTTTATTGGTATCAGAGCCATGGTTTAGTCGGTTCTAGGACTACCATAGCACGTATGAGTCTAGCTATACATGCCTTAATGTTAATGTTTAAATGTGTGATGACTTCTGACGGTTAAAATTTTTGTTTTGATTAGTAAATGGATCCCGGTGTAGAGAGAACCTTGGCGGATGACGTTGAAAGTGTAGCGGCTGCTCCTGCACAAGGGACGCCGCCTGTTGAACCTCAGTCATCTGCGAATAATCAAGGTGAGGGGGCTAAACAAGCCTTCTTTACCATGATGAATGAGTGGGTCGCGCAATATGCCCGAACCAATCTGGCTGTCCAACAATTCCCGAATTTGAATAATCCACCCCAGGAGCCCGTAATGCCATCAGTCACTGATCCTGTGAGGCTGAGTAAGCCACCTGTAGACTTGATTAGGAAGCGCGGGGCTGAGGAGTTCAAGGCCATAGTTACTGATGATGCCGAAAGGGCCGAGTTCTGGCTTGATAACACCATTCGGGTGTTCGATGAACTGTCATGCACACCCGATGAATGTCTAAAGTGTGCTATATCCTTGTTGCGGGACTCAGCCTACTATTGGTGGAGGACCCTGATTTCCATAGTCCCAAACGAACGAGTTACTTGGGACTTCTTTCAAACGGAATTCCGAAAGAAATATATTAGTCAATGGTTCATTGATCAAAAGCGCAAGGAATTCTTGGAACTCAAGCAAGGCCGTATGACAGTATCTGAATACGAACATGAATTCGTAAGACTCAGTAGGTATGCCCAGGAGTGTGTAGCTGATGAGGTTGCTATGTGCAAAAGATTCGAAGAAGGATTGAATGAAGATTTAAAGCTACTAGTGGGTATTTTGGAGATAAAATAATTCGTAACACTAGTCGAACGAGCCTGTAAGGCGGAAGAACTTGGAAAGGAGAAGAAGAAGGCTGAATTTGAAGCTAGAGACTATCGTAAAAGATCGACGGGTAAAGCTCCGTTCTCAGCTGTAAAGAAGTTCAGGGAGGACACTAATAAGTCGAGGACGACTGCGGGAATTTCCATCAGAGCACGACCATCGACGGACTCCCGAGCTACTTCGGTAGCTAGTGTGGGCAATAATCATCAAGAGAAACCTGAATGTCCCCAATGCGGAAGACGACACCTAGGTGAATGTTGGGGTAAGTCTACTAACAGGGCCTATTACAGATGCGGTTCGAAGGACCACTTCATTAGAGATTGCACGGAGCTTGATGAGAAGAATAAGATTCAAGGTGCAAGACCTAGTGGAGTGACAACTAGAGGTAGACCACCGAGAATTTTAGGAGGTAAGGGTGGTAGTCAGAGAGGGGCCTCTGATACGGCTGTTCGAGCCGAGAACCGCACTCCTGCTAGAGCATATGCCATCCGCGCACGAGAGGAGGCATCCTTCCCTTACGTCATCACTGGTACCTTCACTCTCTTTGATACTAATGTGATTGCATTGATTGACCCTGGCTCTACTCATTCATATGTATGTGAAACCTTAGCATCCAGTAAGACTCTACCTGTTGAGTCTATTGAGTTCATAATTCGAGTGTCAAACCCTTTGGGTCAATGCGTACTTGTTGATAAAGTGTGTAAGAGATGCCCTCTAATAATCCGAGAATCCTGTTTTCCGGCCGATTTGATGCTTTTGCCGTTTGACGAATTTGATGTTATTCTTGGTTTGGATTGGTTGACCGCGCATGATGCGGTTGTGAATTGCAAAAGCAAGACTATTGATTTGAGGTGCGCAAATAACGAGATAATTCGAATTGAGTCTACGGACTTAAGGGGGTTGTCAGCTGTAATATCAGCAATGTTGGCCCAGAAATATGTAAGAAAAGGGTGCGAAGCATACCTTGCGTATGTACTTGATGACAAAGAGTTAGAAAAGAAACCCGAATCTGTGCCGGTGGTTTGTGAATACCCGGATGTTTTTCCTGAAGAGTTACCGGGTTTGCCACCTGTTCGGGAGATAGAGTTTGGTATTGAGCTTGTACCGGGAACTACGCCAATTTCGATAGCTCCGTATCGTATGGCACTGACCGAGTTAAAAGAATTGAAAGCTCAATTGCAAGAGTTGACGGATAGAGGTTTCGCTCGACCAAGTTTCTCACCTTGGGGTGCACCAGTATTGTTCGTGAAAAAGAAGGACGGAACCATGAGATTGTGCATTAACTATCGTCAACTGAATAAAGTGACGATAAAGAATAAATATCCATTACCGCGCATTGATGATTTGTTTGATCAACTAAAGGGAGCCTCAGTGTTTTCAAAGATAGATTTGAGATCGGGTTATTATCAGTTGTGGATTCGAGATTCGGACGTACCCAAAACTGCTTTCAGAACGAGGTACGGTCACTACGAGTTCTTAGTGATGCCGTTCGGGCTCACTAATGCCCCTGCGGTATTTATGGATTTGATGAATCGGATCTTCAGACAGTATTTGGACCGGTTCGTAGTTGTGTTCATTGATGACATCTTAGTCTATTCAGGAGATGAGACCGAACATGCTGAGCACCTGAGATTAGTGTTGCAAATTTTGCGGGATAAGAAGTTATATGCTAAGTTCAGTAAGTGTGAGTTCTGGTTAAGAGAGGTTAGTTTCTTGGGTCATGTGGTATCCGCATCGGGTATTCGAGTTGACCCGAGCAAAATTTCAGCCATACTTAACTGGAAGCCTCCAAGAAATGTTACCGAAGTTCGGAGCTTCCTGGGGCTCACCGGTTATTACCGACGATTTGTAAAAGGTTTCTCGATGATAGCCACACCAATGACGAAGCTACTTCAAAAGGATGCTAAGTTCGAATGGACGGAGAAATGTCAGAAAAGCTTCGATCAACTGAAAACTCATTTGACTGAAGCTCCAATTTTAGTGCAACCCGAATCAGGCAAAGAGTTTGTCATTTATAGTGACGCATCCCTACTCGGGTTGGGTTGCGTATTGATGCAAGAAGGTCGAGTTGTGGCCTATGCCTCGAGACAATTGAAGCCACACGAGAGAAATTATCCAACCCATGATCTCGAACTAGCCGCCATCGTATTCGCTTTGAAAATATGGCGACATTACTTGTTTGGCGAAAAGTGCCATGTATTTTCGGATCACAAAAGCCTCAAATATTTGATGACTCAAAGAGACTTAAATTTGCAACAAAGACGTTGGCTTGAGTTGTTGAAAGATTACGAGCTTGTCATTGATTACCACCCGGGAAAGGCTAATGTGGTTGCGGATGCCTTAAGCCGGAAATCGCTGTTTGCTTTACGAGCGATGAATGTGCACTTGTCTGTTCTACCCGACAATGTGTTAGTAGCTGAATTAAAGGCCAAACCATCATTGATTCATCAAATTCGTGAAGCTCAGAAAGTCGACGATGAAGTGGTTGCAAAACGGGCTGAATGTATTCCGAATATGGAATCCAAATTTCAAATTGATGATGACGATTGTTTGAGGTTCAGAAGTCGGTTGTGTGTTCCAAGAAATTCAGAACTCATTTCGATGATTCTGAACGAAGCTCATTGTAGCCGAATGTCAATTCACCCGGGGAGTACGAAAATGTACAATGATTTGAAACGTCAGTTTTGGTGGCATGGTATGAAACGGGACATCTCCGACTTTGTTTCGAGATGTTTAATATGTCAACAAGTGAAAGCGGAACATCAAGTGCCTTCAGGATTACTTCAGCCGATCATGATACCCGAGTGGAAATGGGATCGAGTCACAATGGACTTTGTGTCCGGACTGCCATTGTCAGCAAGCAAGAAGGATGCAATTTGGGTTGTTGTTGATAGACTGACTAAGTCGGCTCACTTTATCCCCGTGCGTACGAATTTTTCATTGGATAAACTAGCCGAATTGTATGTTTCTCAGATTGTGAGATTACATGGAGTACCTATTTTTATCGTGTCGGATAGAGATCCGAGATTCACCTCGCGATTTTGGAAGAAATTGCAAGAAGCTTTGGGTACCAAGCTGCATTTTAGCACCACTTTTCATCCACAAACCGATGGTCAATCCGAGCGGATAATTCAGATACTTGAGGATATGTTGAGATGTTGCATCCTCGAGTTTAGTGGTTCATGGGAACGGTATTTACCTTTGATTGAATTCGCTTACAACAATAGTTTTCAATCAAGTATTAAGATGGCACCTTACGAGGCTTTGTATGATCGTAAATGCCGTACACCATTGTTTTGGACCGAGCTCGGTGAAAGTAAAATTTTCGGAGTTGATTTGATTAAAGATGCCGAACAGAAAGTAAGGGTAATCCGTGAAAGTCTAAAGGCAGCCACGGATCGTCAGAAATCGTATGCGGATTTGAAACGAAAAGACATTGAATATCAGGTGGGAGATAAAGTGTTTCTTAAAGTTTCGCCTTGGAAAAAGGTACTCAGATTTGGCCGAAAGGGCAAGTTGAGTCCGAGATTCATTGGGCCATACGAAATATCCGAACGAGTCGGTCCAGTTGCGTATCGATTGATTTTACCCCCTGAACTTGAAAAGATTCACGACGTCTTTCATGTTTCGATGCTTCAGCGCTATAGATCTGATCCTTCGCACATAATTAGTCCGTCGGAGGTTGAAATTCAGGCTGATATGAGTTATGAAGAAGAGCCGATGCGTATCCTAGCTCGTGAAGTGAAGGGGTTGCGAAACAAAAGGGTTCCGTTAGTAAAGGTGTTATGGCTCAAACACGGGATCGAGGAAGCTACTTGGGAAACCGAGAGCTCAATGAAAGAACGATACCCAAACCTATTTACCGGTAAGATTTTCGGGGACGAAAATTTCTTGAGTGGGGGAGAGTTGTAACAGCCCAAAATTGACCCTAGTCGGGAAGTGGTTTCGGGACCACAAAACCGAGTCATAAAATTTAGTTAAAATTTTATTTGCATATCTTATATGTGTGATAGTACTTGTATGAAAATTTGATGTTTTAATTTTTGTATTAAGAATGTGAATTTTGCTTGAAAGGATCTAGTTGAGAGACTTAGAAAATTTTGATAGGTAAATAAGTAAGGACCAAATAGTATTAAAATAGGAAAGTTTGGGTTTGCATGTCAAAGTGCCCAATTCTTGATAAGTGGCCGGCCAAGCATGACTCCATTCCTCCAAGTTTATGTTGTTTATTATTTAATATTGGTAAGTAAATTAAAATAAATTAAAGAAAGGAATTAAAAAGGAAGAGATGAATAAAATAAGGAGGGAAGAGGGAGTGTTCATCTTTTTTTTCTTTGGCTATTGCCGTGAGTGAGGAGAAGGAAGGGAGATTTGGTTATTGGATTTTGGCTTGGAAGATGGCTAGAATGAGGTATGTATTGAATGATTCTTGAAAATCTATGCATGTTTGAGATGGTTAGTTCAAATTCTACTCATCCTATAGATTAGACTTAGGATTTGAGGTTGAAATTCGGCCAAGAAGCTTGAAACTCTTAGTAGATGTGTTAATGTCATTAAAATGGATAGTAATGTAGGATATGGTGAGTGGTTAATTGCTTTTAACTTGAAAGTTGAGGTTAAAATGGGTTAAGTGATTGCCGAATCTAATTTAGGGGTGGAGGATTGTGTTCATGTTATATTGGATAGGTAGAGGTTGTAATGAGGTTGAAATTGTTGAATTGTTAGCTTGGTAACTAATGAAGTAATCGGCCATATAGGGTAAAATGGGATGTTCATTTTAGTTGTTGTTTCATTTTTGTGAGAAATGGGTCAAGTGTTCATGAGATGAAATTGTGTGATTAGATAAATTAAAGGTAATAGTATAGTTGATGAATATATATAGATATACATATTCGGCCATCACTTAGGAGCTTATGTGATGTTGAGTTTAAGCTTTGCATATTCGGCTATATATATATATATACATATATATGTAAGCCCATTCGTGATATTACCTTAGGACTATGTATATATAACCGACAAAAAAATGGGAAAAACTAGCAAAGGTGAATGCCGAATGAGCTATAGGAGGTGTGGATGACTTTTATGCATGTGGGTGTGTGTGTATGCCATTTAGTTGGTGATATTCGGCATTTCTTAATTAACATTAGAGATGAGTGAATGAAATCGGCATGTGTATTTGTGAAAATGTCGAATGTGAACTTGGATAATATTGAGTAATGTATGTGCTTTAAAATGATGGAATGGAGTGGATGCTTTAAATGTGTTATGAACAATTATAAGTTAAATTAAGGTTTGCTAAATTACCATTGTCATTGCCGAATATACAAACATACATATGCATGTGTAATTGAAGTATGAATGTTTAGCAAGATGGTTAAACTAGTTAATTTATCGATTTAGCTCAAGAAGCTAAAGGTGGAGAGGCAAGCAAGGGCAAAGAAAAGATCATCGAGTAACCGAGTTGGAACCGTCTTACCCAACACAAGGTAAGTCATCAAGCATATATTTTGTATTGATCTAAATAGACATAATGTCTATGTAATTATGCCGAATGGAATGATAAATTTATATACATGTATGCATGTGGTGATGAAAGTGTCGAATGAAAAGAAAAGAGGTGAGAGGTATTGAGTTGTTGATCTCGGCACTAAGTGTGCGGGTATAAACATTTATGATCATGAGATTGGCACTAAGTGTGCGGGTTTAAATTGTTCAGCACTAAGTGTGCGAGTTTGATTATATAGCACTAAGTGTGCGAGTTGATTTTATAGCACTGAGTGTGCGGACTTAATATATATATTTTTGAATCACTATGGGCACTAAGTGTGCGACATTATTGAGTTGATCACGGACAGCGGATCGGGTAAGTACCTTGAGTTCATGTCTAATAGGCGCTATGTTTATATTTGGAGTTGAGCTTGGTAAGTTTGAACCTATGTGACAAATATACTTGAAGTCACGTACATAAGATTTATCGTGGAATAGGTGAAAGGCCGTTTAGTTGTATGATTGTAACGAAATTAAAATGATGTATGAAAATGCCTCAAATATCCTATTGATTAGTTTATGGAATGTGAATGCATGATTTGGTATGAGATTGAACCGATAGGTCTGAGGAACTATGCATGGTTCGGTATGGATGGAGTAACTAGCCTCGTTCCATTTTGTTTCCTCTTGTGATAATGTTATTAATGGATGGTAGTGCTTTGCTTATGACTTACTGAGTTATATACTCACTCGGTGTTTCCTTGTCACCTATTCTAGGTTTCTTGGACTCGTCTCTTTTTGCGTGGTCGGGCCGTCATCGAAGTCATCACACCGGCTAGCAACTTTTGGTATCTTCTTTTTAGTCGGTCTAGGAGAACATTTCAGCATGTATAGGCTAATATGTTTTGTTGAAATTTGGTATGTAAACTTTTAGCCATGCGAAAATGGCATAAATGTTCGGTTGGATTTGGTTTTATAACGTTAGGTCGTAAGTCTTGGTAATTCGATTTTTTTATGCCATATGTCATGGCTGATTAATTTTGGTGTTAAGATTCATGATATGGCAATAGTGTAGTAGGGATATGTTTGACAATGATTAGCCTTTGGTATGGCTAGTCATGATTATAATTTTGTGATATGTATGATGAATTACTAGATAGATTAATGAGAAATCACGAAATGGGCATAGTTGCTTCAGTAACAGATGCTGGCAGCAGCAGTGACGTGGGATTGAAAAATTACAAAAATTAGTAGGAATGGAATTAAATAGTAAATAAATTATGTAATCGAATCTCGATGAGTCTATTGTCATATAGAAGTAACGAAACGATCATATGGACAGTATGTTAAGAGATATTCAGGTTCTTGTGAGACAGGGCCAGAACGGTTTCTGAGTTCCCTGTTCCGACTTTGGAAATTCATTATAAATCAACCAGAGATAATTAGGAGTCATGCCATATATGTATAGATTCCTCTCTGAGTCTAGTTTCTATAGAAACAAACGGCATCAGTATTGAAGCTTTGTGCAGGGAGTTATCCAAATCGTAATGCATGAAGGTCAGTGTAGTCACACCCTGTAATAGGGGAGAATTTAACTAATAAAATGTACTAATTGGCCCAACCAAAAATTCTACAAAAATTCTACCATATAGGTATATGAGTCTAGTTCCAGGGAAAATTTACGGAACTGGATTTCGAGTTTCATAACTCAAGATATGATTTTTAAAGCGACTAGTACGCAAATTGGCAGCTTGTCTGGGAAATGTCAAATAAGTGGTTTGAAGTCTGTTAACACCTCGTGTTCGACTCCGGCGACGGTCTCGGGTTCGGGGTGTTACAGTACAGTCGTATAGAGTAATTTTAGGTAACATGTTTGAAATAATAAAATTTAATTAAAACATATTTTATCAGGTTTTAACCCATTATAAAATATAGCATGATATGATTGTTTTCAATTTTGAAAGACAATAGAAAAATATCTGAAAACAAAAATGTATTTGTTATGAATATCTTATTAAGTGGATGTCCATCTTGATAAAGATAAAGTTTTGATATACTTTAAATTCTAATAGTTATTATAATTAGATCTCTATTTCTTTTATACTTCTTATCCCTATAAATAGAGACTCTAATGAAGCATTATAATCATCCCTTTTGATCAATAAAGTTCATTCTCTGTTACTTTCATATTTTCTTTGTTCTTTATTTTCTCCATCCCTCTTTATTTTATAACACGTTATCAGCACAATGATTCTCTATTTTTCCAAAATCTTTCGAAGTCGTCTGACAAATCAATCTTCAGGATGTTGAAAGATTCAATCTCAGAATGGATGCTCGTGATAATAGTCAAGGTGATGATGATGATGTTAAAGATCTTCAAGTATATTTTACTATGTTTTATTTATTATATCATATGTATTATAATTAGAGAATAATCATGACAACATGAATAGATAGATTCTGATTTAAAATCCACGTATGTTTACGATGGTGATTATGAAATAAAAAATCAATAGAGGCATTTAGAAGTCTGTCCTACCGGATTTGGTGCATTCCCCGAAGTGAATGTAAACATAAAGAAAATAAAAGATATACTCATGGACCACTAAAAGTGGGAACATAGTAATAAATAAGAGAATAATGAGAGTTCTCAAGATAACTCTTCAAAGGGTAAAGATAACTTATGTTATCATTGTGATATGAAATATTATTGGCCACATATGTGGCGTATGCCCTAATATTTTGTTTTTGTTAATATTCTTTGAGGAGTGATATAAGAATGTAGTAATGAATTCTATCATTATAAATAGAAAATATTTATCTTATTTGGTACTGAAACAAACAAATATTATTCCAATATTTGATAGTACAAAATTAGTTGAAAGCTCCAGAAGAGTTAATATATTAATATCTAAAAAGCACAAAATTTGCTATTCCCTTAAGCGAATATTGCATATAATTATTTGGAAATTATATTTATTAACTTGGTGGCATTATAGACTTCACATTGATTTAGATATTTCCAATGGTAAATGCCACAATAGTACTTATATGTGGATACAAATTAAAAGGAATGATAATAAAATTATCAATTTGTTACAATTTAGTACAACTGAAACACATGTTAAAGTAAACTAGAAGTTTACTAATACAAATGTTTACTACTTGGCGTGACCAGTTAGACCATCTTGGATCGTATATGATGCGAAAATTAATTGAGAATTCATATAGACATCCATTTAAGAACCAGAAGATTCTTTAATTTAAAGAATTCTCATTTGTTGCTTATTCTGAATAAAAATTGGTTCTTAGAAACTCACTAGTTAAAGTTGAGATTTATTTCTGAAATGAATATGGGCCCATTCATCCATCATGTGGATGATTTTGATATTATATGATTTTGGTAGATGCATTTACAAAATAATCACATGCGTTATCAACTCGCAACCTATTGTTTGCGAGATTGCTTGTTTAAATGATTAATTTTAGATTATGCAACTAAAACAATTCATCTTGCTAAGGTTTGTGAGTTTACATCCCAAGTTTTCAATGATTATTGCATATCAATTAGGATAAAAGTTGAACATCCTGTAGCTCATGTTCACACACAAAATGATTTAGCTAAATTATTTATCAAATGCCTCCAACTAATAGCTAAATCATTATTTATGAGAAAAAAACTTTCTATTTCAGCATGAAATTGTATTGATTTACATGTTGTACACATCAAGCCAATAAATTATAAATACTCCTTATTACAATTGATTTTTGGTCAAGAGCCAAATATTTCCCATCCTACAATTTTTTGAATGTGCGGTATATGTTCCAACTGCTCCACCACAACGCACAAAGATGGGTCATTATAAGAGATTGGGAATCTATATTTATATGAGTCTCCTTATAATATTTTTGAGCTATTAATTCGATATTTAGTTATAAAAAGAGTTGTCAGTTTTCCCAACATTAACGGGAGAGAATAAAAAGCTAGATTAATGAAATACTTGAAATAAATTATCAATGTCTAAGATTCTCATACAAAGCAATGTGAACTAGAAGTTCAACAGATAATTCATTTTACGAATCAACTGCCATATTCATTGAATCTCACATACCAACTGAAAATGCTCCAATACGAATCGATGTCCTAATAGGGCAAATTGTTAATGCAAAAGAAAGTAATCCATGCATGAAGCGTGGAAGACCAATCGGTTCCAAAGATAAAAATCCTCGTAAAAGTAAAGGAGCAAACATTCAAGATGATCATATAGTGGAGGCGGGGGTTCCTGAAGAGACCCATGACATAACTAATTATAAAACTCAAGAAGAGTTTTAGGTACCTAAAAGTGAAAATGGAAATGATGAAAATAAAGAGATCTCGATAAGTTATGTCGATACGAGAAAAAGATGGAACTGAAAAAAAAAGTAGTTGTCGACAACAATTTTGCTTATAATATTGCTATTAAAATAATAAAAGAAAATGAGGATCTTGATTTTAAATCTACTAAGGAATGTAAAAATAGAAAAGATTGACCAAAATAGAAATATGCAATTCAAGTAGAATTGAATTCACTTTCTAAACATGAGGTTTTTAGACTTGTAGTCCAAACACCTAAAGGTGTAAAGCCGGTAGGATATAAATGGGTATTTGTGCAAAAATGAAATTGAAAAAATAAAGTCGTAAGATATAAAGCACGGCTTGAAGCACAAGGATTTTCGCAAAAGCCCGGCATTAATTATAAAGAAACATATTCTCCTGTGGTGGACGCAATCACGTTTAGATATCTTATTAGTCTGCCAGTACGTGAAAAACTTGACAGGCATCTAATGGATGTTGTTACAACCTATTTATATGGCACACTTATTAGTGAAATTTATATGAAAATCCCTGAAGGATTTAAAATTCCTGAAAGATATAGAGTTTCTCGGGAAAATTGTTCGATTAGATTTTAAAAAAAGTTTATATGGATTAAAACAATCTAGACGTATGTGGTACAATCCTCTTAGTGAATACTTGTTAAAAAATGTTACAAAAACGATTCAATTTATCCATGTGTCTTTATAAAAAGGTTTGGATCAAATTTTGTGATAATTGCTGTTTATGTTGATGATCTAAATATTATTGGAACTCCTAAAGAGCTCCAAAATACAGTAAATTGTTTAAAGAAAGAATTTGAGATGAAAGATCTTGGAAAAATAAAGTTTTGTCTTGGCTTACAAATTGAGCATTTAAAAGATGGAATTCATGTTCATCAATCAACTTATACGGAAAATGTATTAAAGAAATTTTACATGGATAAAGCACACCCATTAAGTACTCTGATGATTGTACGATCGTTAGATGTGAATAAAGATCAATTTCATCCTTGCGAGGATGGTGAAGAGTTTCTTGCTGAAGTACCATATTTAAGTGTCATATGGGCATTGATGTATCTTGCAAATAACACAAGACCTGATATAGCTTTCAATGTAAACTTGTTAGCAAGATTTAGTTCTTCTCCACACGTGGACATTGGAATGGAATTAAACATGTATTTAGATATCTCAAAGGGACTATTGATATGGGGTTATTTTATTCAAATGATTCAAAATCTCTATTAGCCAGCTATGCTGATGCTGGATACTTATCGGATCCACATAAAGGTCGATCTCAAATAGGATATTTACTTACATGTGGGGATATTGCCATATCATGGTATTCAACAAAGCAGACATTAGCTGCTGCTTCTTCAAATCATGCAAAAATAATTGTAATGCATGAGGCAAGTCGAGAGTGTGTTTGGCTAAGGTTATTGACCCAGCATATCCAAAAGGTATGTAATTTACCTTTATAAGAAAAGATGTCAACTATCTTATATGAAGATAATGCAACATGTATAGCTCAATTGAAGGGTGGCTATATCAAAGGTGACAGAACGAAACATATTTCACCAAAATTATTCTTCACCCATGATCTTGAGAAAAGAGGTGATATAAATGTTCAACAAATTCGTTTTGGTGAGAATTTAGCAAATCTTTTTTACTAAGGTATTGCCAACTTTAACATTTGAAAGACTACTACACAAGATTGAAATGCGTCGACTCAAAGATATAATGTAATGTTGTCATCAAGGGGAGTCTAAAAACAAGTTATACTTTTTTTTCCTTTAATTAAGGTTTTGTCCCATTGGGTTTTTCTGGTAAAAGTTTTTAACGAGGCAGCTTGTAATAGAAGATTGTGTACTCTTTTTCTTTCATTAGGTTTTTATCCCATTGGGTTTTTCCTAATAAAGCTTTAACGAGGCACATTATTTACCAATAGACATCCAAGGGGAATGTTATGAATATATTATTAAGTGGATGTCTATCACAACCAAGATAAAGTTTTGATATATTTTAAATTCTAATAGTTATTAGATTTAGATCTTTATTTCTTTTATACCTTTTATTCCTATAAATAGAGAATCTAATGAAGCATTGTAATCATCCCTTTTGATCAATAAAGTTCATTCTCTGTTGCTTTCATATTTTCTTTGTTCTTTATTCTCTCCATCTCTCTTTATTTTATAACAGTATTGTCATTTTTTTCTTTACCAAAAAAGATATACTTGTTTTATAAATTTTAAATTAGTTTTCATGACTTGGTAAGAGGTTTTAAAAAAACCAAAAACGAAAAGAAAGTTGTTTCCCCTTCATAGTAAACGTGAGGTGTAGCTATAATTTCGATTATGGAAGGTTGAAATGGGCATGAATTTCGGCCTCCATTAAAGCAAATGAGCCGTTTTCCTCATCGACAATATGCAACACTGCTAGAGAATTAAGCGTTCTTCCATTGAGTAAAAAAAGCTTGGTTTTCACGACCGAAGGGCTCGCTTGCTGCTGCATCTTTAACAAGGTTTTTCTTTACTTCTCTGCCTTTATTATTGTTATTGTAATTTGATTGGTTGCCAAAATTTTCTATCAATTAATATTCAAATTTCAGAGTTATATTCTTCAATATTTTAAATAATGTCAGTTTTATGTAATTCTTGAACTAATAATCCTCCAAAATTTTTATGTTGCTTTACTTCTCAAGAACCTCAATTGTAATCTGTAATCCTTTTTAAACTAAAGAAAAACATCGTGAATTGATCATTCTATTATTTGTGTTTGTCCTTTTTATTGTTTGGTGGATGGAATAAAATGATTTTAAAATTTTGCAGCTGCTTCTCTTTTCTTTGATACAAAGAAGAAGCTGTGAGGATGGTCAGTAAGCCTTTTACAGTTGATTTGAATAAGCCTATTGTTTTCCAGGTCTGAAACATATATATACTTGTTCCTTATTTCTTTAATGTTTTCCCATCATTTTTATTTTCTGTGCTTATTCTAGATTTATTATTGCATTTTATATTTTTCTCTGTATCTTATAGAAAAGCAATCCTCTACCCAAAATTGCATTTCAAAAATCAACAAGCTAATTTATTAACATTGCAAAAGGAGCAAAATTGACACTTTTGCCTCAATTACCCATATAAGATTTGAATCAAAAAATCAATATTTAAAATATATTTTATTCATTTTTTCTAAATCCATTTCCCAATTACTCAAGAGAGTATTATAGCGAGAAAACAAAAATCAATCACTAGTTTTGCAATGAAAGAGCCATTTATATTTTTTAAAAAATATTAGAATATTTGTTCTAAAATAAATTCGGATGATATTCCCTCCAACTTAGACTTTATTCGGCAAGAGTGAAAAGAAGATTAAAAAGAGTAGAAAAATAGAAGATAATATCTTTTATTTAATAAAGATAAATTCATAAATTATCATTATATTTTTAAGGAAGTACTTAAAAGGAACTATATGTAATAATGTATTTTTATTTTATTTTAATCAATACCTTCCAATATATTCAAACGGTTGTAAAGTAACTTTTTCGGCAACCACACTCCCAACAATCACATTCTAAGGAATTATATTTCATTGAAATCATAATAGGGGAAAGCACTAAACACTATCTAGGTGCGCTTAAGTAGGAGAAAAGATTGTATGAAACTGGGATACCATGTCATTGTATCTCTTTTCAATAATTTAAAATCATTTTAGCATTTTTCATCTTGAAAATAACCAAATCCAACATAATGTGCTGAAATTTAAGATGAAAATGCTAAAATGACATTAAATTATTGAAAATGGATACAAATGACATGGTATCTCAGTTTCATATAATCCTTTCTCGCTTAGGTAGAGCTAAAAAACTGGAAAAAAAAAAAAGAAATAATTTTCTTTTTATTCATTGCTTGGTAGAGCTGAAAAATGAAAAAAAAATTAACTTATTAAAAATTACATGATTTTGATCTAACATACATCCCTCCTTCATTCCTCCCCCCCCCCTCTTATTTTGGAATGACTTGTTTTTATACATTAAGACAGAAAATGATTATCTATCCTATTTTTTTTATTCTAACTTTTCTTTCTTACAAAATACACTCAAAATTTATTTTGTTTTTAATGTTCCCTTCTCTCTTCTTTTTATTTTTCATTTAGTTAAGCACACCTTTAGGCTTTGCTTCATTAAGTAGAAAGAAAATTAAAAAGAGGAAAAATTGAAAGAGTAGAAAAGTAGGATAGAAAATATTTTTGTCCTTCCATTGGTGTGTACTTGATAATAAAGATGAAAAAATTAGAAGGAAAAAAAAAGCAATTTTCTTTTCATTCATTGCCTATTGTAGTTGAAAAACGAGAGATAGAAAAACCTTTAAAAAATGCATAATTTTTATTTAAGATACATCTCTTCTTCATTTTCTCTTTTCTTATTATTTTATTTTGAAATGATTTGTTTTTATAGAAGATGGAAAATTATCACTTTTCTTTCTTAAAAAGTATAGTTCTCATTAAGGGTGAGCATTCGATCGAATCAAATCAAATGAAAAAATTTCGAGTTAATTGAGTTGGCGAATCTTATTTTATCATACTAATTCAATTTGAAGTTTTCTTAATTCGAGTCGAGTGAGATGAAATTCGAATCAAATCGAATCAAATTGAATATATTTGTTCGAGTTAAATTAAAAAATGATTTTAGTGTTTTTTATTTTTATGTAAATTTGTAAAATATTTTTCTTTAAAATTTTTAAAAATTGAAGTGAATAAATAAAAGCAACTTATGAAAAAAAGGGAATTTTAATTTTTGGGGGTAAATGGGGAGAAATAAAAAAAAGTTTGGGATTTTGACTTTTGGGAGTAAAAGAGGGAAAGTAAAATTTTTAGAGGTAAGGGGGATAAAAAATTTGTGGGGATTTGATTTTTGGGGTTAAAGGGGAAAATAAAAAAAATTAAAGAGAAAGGGAAAGTAAAAAAAGGTAGAAATGGTGGGGTAATTTAATATTCGGTTTATTTGAATTATTCAAGTTATTTGAATTTGAAATTTTAATTTGATTCGAACTCGAAATTTGAAAAAAAAAATTATTTTGACTCGATTAATTCGATTAACTCAATTTGAATAATTCAAAATTTAATTTGTTTTTTCGATTTTTTTGAGTCGAATTGAATTTTACTCACCCCTAGTTTTCATTCTATCTTTTTTTTTTCATATTTTTCACTTAATAACAAATAATTTTTTTGGAAGTAGCTACCTGAACTTTTGAGAGCCTTGCTGTAAAATTCCGCAGCCTCAACTTCTGGAAAATCTAAAATTGGTAATGGAATGCATAAGATCAAGTATTGCACAAATCGAAACCCAACTAGAATTTCATCACCCAAATATTTATCTTCATTCTTTTCCACCAATTTCGTTGTTGAAACCATAAAAAATAGCTTAGCTAAGCTAACACCACATTATCCAGCAAACAATCTCTTGGTTATGTTATTGTGCGGTATGAAATTTTAGTTAAATCCTTAGCATTCTTCTTTCTTATCCAATTATGGAAAGAAAATGCTATTTGAAGAATGTTAAGTTATCCAAATTTCTTTGTTTTTTTTTAAAGATATATGTGTGTCACTTATATGACAATGGTATGATAATAATATCGGACACATGTAAAACTATATATTTCTATAAAGAGATTGAGCATACCCGATCCAACATAACAGAGGTAGATTGTTTTAACTAAGAATAAGGATATTATTACATTTACATATAATTTGTTTCTATCGGATGTTTTATTAACTTGTTTGAGACGCATACAAAATGAGAATTTCATAGGTTGGCCATCTCGGGGAAGCTTATGAGAAATGGGTTCACCAACCTATCGTAACCAAGGATGGTCCCCGGTTTTTCGCCAACGACTTTTGTGAGGTATTGTTCCTTGCCTTTCCGTTCAGGCGATTTGTAAAATTACACTGCATATCTCGTCACATCTTTAAACTGACTGGAACAGCTGTTGACACGCACTAAATGGTGGGTGATCCCCCTAGTTTGGCTACCAGTTGTATGTTGGCTTGTGTGTATCTCCACCCAAAGAGGTCTCACTCCTACAGAGGCAGCCTTGGCAGTGGTTGGTGGCATCTTCATCTGGACACTTCTCGAGTATTGTTTGCACCGTTTTCTTTTCCATATTAAAACAACAAGTTATTGGTGAGTTCTCTTTTTGTCTCCATTTCTCTGTGACTGCTGTCTAACTGAGCAACTTGGTATATATGTTGAACCAAGGCTGAGAAATTTTTTTCAGGGGAAACACCTTTCACTATCTACTTCATGGCTGCCATCACAAGCACCCTTTGGATGGGCTACGCCTTGTTTTTCCCCCAGCTGCTACAGCTATTCTGTGTGCGCCGGTATATTTATTTGTTCCCAACACTTGACCTATCAATACTGCTACTGCTTAAACAATTTTTTTATATAGGATTAATATGTAGTTTGTACCTAAATTTATTCACAAGTACTTAATATTTAAATCTTTTTTTTACCTAGTTAATACTTGAACTTGTATTCTATCACCCAGGTTCGTACTTCCACACTAACAATATTAGTTTGAGTTGACGTGACATTGATAATCATTCCGATGATGGCACATGATAACCTCTCAGTATGTAATGTGAAAAATATATATTAAAATTTAAAAATATATAAATTAATTAATAAAAGTATAATTTTTTTTCACATCGTGAATGAACCTAGACAATTTTTTATCTAGATACAGTTGAATCTGAACACTAATTTATCCAGATACATTCTAGATGTTTTTAGTAAGTTTATATGTTTCTAATAATTTATAAAATATCAAATTATTTATATTATTATGAAATTAAATATATAAATTAATAAAAAATATAAAAAAAATTACATAAAGAATCAACCTACATAGATGATTGTCCAAATTAAAATGCATTTCGACAACCATTTATCCAGAATTATTATAGAAGTGCTTTTTAGTTTTTTTTATTATAATTTTATAAATTTATAAACTTTTAGTTCTTTTACATGTTTATATATTTTTATAAATTTGTAAATTTTTTGTATATTATTTATTATATAATTTTATTTTTAAAAATATTATAGCCTTTTTTTATCTATTTTTAATACTTTTTAAAATTTTTTATAATTTTATTTGTTATATATTTTTAAAAATAATAATAATTTAAAATATGATTTTTATAAAAAAATTAAAATATATAAATTTACTCAAAATATATCTAGAAAGAATCTTAACAAATGGTTGTTTAGACTCAAATGTATTTGAGCAATTATTTGCCCAGATTCATTTTAAATGTGAAAAATTTATACTTTTATTTATTCATATATATATTTAAAATTTTTAAATTTATGTATGCAATGTGGCATATTGAGACACTGCCACCTGCTATTATTAGATTGACTATTAGTGTCACATCAACACAAATTAATGGTGTTAACGTAAAGATATTTATCTAAGTAATAAAATACAAATTCAGATATGAACTAAATATATAAAAAAAATTAAACACCAACTAATATTTTTAGATAAGTTCAATACAAACTAAAATCAAGCGTTTTATATATAAATGCAAAATAGAGAGATCGCAGGGGATGAATTGGTGTCCTATCTATTTGCTCAGGGTTTCCTTCACCTAATTCTAGTTGAACCGCTTTTAATTACTAGGTGTGGACCATGTTTAAGCTTTTATCATCTCCTTCAACAGCTCCAGCTTTGTTTGGAGGTGGGTTGCTGGGATATGTAACGTATGACTGCACCCATTACTACTTGCACCATGGGAAGCCGTCTAAAGGATATGGTCAAATTCTCAAGGTAACAACTCATTTAGGTTTTTCTTTTTTTTTCTCTTTTCCTTTTCTATGCCAGATTACTTGAAATGACCCGCTAGACAGAAACAACTTGGAGACAACCAGTTGTTACTTGATACAATCCATATATTGTAAGAGAATAAAGAGATAAATTAGGTAAAACTATTATAGTAGAAATTAGATTGTATTTTATTTTTTTTCATTTAAAAAAGTAGGGAAATTAATTTATGTACATTATATCAAAGAGTAAATTAGTTTTTTCATTAAAAATTTTATCTATTCGTATTCTTAAAAACTGACGTGTCTGACAGAATATTTAGATAGAAATTAATTTTTAACAATAAAAATGGATGAAATTTTAAACAGAACTATTAATTTATTCTTGAATCTAACATAAATAGATTAATTTATTCATTTTTAAATAAAAATAAATAAAATACAATCAAATCTCACTACAATATATTTTCACTGATAAATTAATATCTAGTAAACTAGATTTTGATGTCAAGACTTAGTCCCAGCTTGTTCATGTAACAAGTGTTAGCAGATGGGATCTAATAAATTAATTGTTTTGGTGGTTTGTATTTGACAGAGATATGACTTGAATCATCACTTCAAAGTTCAGAACAAGGGATTTGGGATTACATCATCTATTTGGGACCACGTGTTTGGAACATTCCCTGCAACCCAAGTGAGCCACATAAGTAGGTGATAGCGTACTAATTCTCTATAAGCCTTCAAAAATATAATCCTAATCTGAGAATTTACGTAAATCCATGAGCCTCTTCCCTGTTCATCCCTATAAATCACTGATGTAGACAGCGACTTTTTTCTTCATTCACTAAGGAATTAAGCTTATTTTCTTTTAGTTTATTTGGTTTTTGTATATGGTAAATTATTGTCCATGTCATTATTTTCTTTTTAAAATCATTGCAAAGACAAATAATTAAAATATATAAATTTACTTAAAATATATCTAGAAAGAATCTTAACAAATGGTTGTTTAGACTCAAATGTATTTTATTGCTACATTTGAAAAATACATGGAGTGATCGTTTTAAGGGGTTAATATTATAGTTTGCTTCTAAATTTGTTTTAAAATATTTAATTGGTATTTTTTTTGTATTTAAATTTCTATTCTACCATTTAAGTTGGTATTTTTACACTAATTCCTTAATTTGTATTGATGTGACATTGATAATGAATTTTATAATAAAATGTTACAGCTTCTGACGGATATAAATTAAAGAAAGTGAAAAAAATTTAAAACATATAAATTAATTTTTAAGTGTATAAGTTTTTGGACAAACCACTTAAGTATTTTTTGAACAAGTTTAAAAAGAAAATTACATTTTAACCTTTAAAAATTTAATATAATTAATAAATTGAGACAATATATGACATATTAACCCTTCTTAATTGAAGAGTGATTGATTATTTAAAATTTTCATTTTAGTAAAATTTAAATAAATTAAAATTCATTAAAATGACAGCATTTTGTTTGCATAAACTTTCAGGTCAGAAGAATGGTTACACGTGAAATTAGCATCAGACCATGTTCGTTAATAAATGTAGTACAATTTAATCATATGTTATTTGAAAATTAAGTTTAAACTTAATATATAAAAATGGATAATGTGATATTTGGTGTGGTTACTTTTATAAAATGTAGAATGTAGTATTTTAATTATTAATATATGTTTTATTATAGTAGATACTAATGAATTAATAAACCTAATGAAAGTTTGATACATAGAATTTTTTTTAAATTATTAAGTTCATATGAATAATATAACATTATGTGAAATTTTAAATAAAATACAAAATTTAAATTAAATTAAAAACAAATTAACTAAATATATGATTAAAAAAAGTAAATACTAAACTTATATAAACAAAAATTCCATTTTCTCCATTTAAATAAATGGTATCTTCTTCAAAATGCATTTAATTTCAAATAATATTTTTAATTCATTTTCAAATATCATTTTTTGTTTATCTATGAAGGTAGCACTTTCATGTAAGTTTAGCATTTACTTTTTTATTATTAATAATAGATTTAGTTATTTGTTTTTTTAATTTATTTTAATTTAATTATTTTTATTTTATTTAATTTTTCATATAATATTATATTATTCATTTGAACTTGATGATTTGGAAAAAAAATTCTATGCGTCAAATTTTTATTGACTAATTTAGTAATTTAATAACGATATTAACACTTGATATCATAATAAAGCATATATTGATAGTTCAAGTATTACACTAGACATTTTATGAAAGTATAAATATTATAATAAAACACATATTGATAGTAGAGGTACCACGTTAGATATTTTATGAATGTATAAGTACCAAATGTGACATTACCCCTATTTAAAATAGTTCTCTCAACATAATTACGGGGGTTAAGTAAGATGGCAAGGGTCTCCTACCTTATTTAGTGGTCGAGGGTTTGATCCTCGCATTGGATATAAAATAATTTTAAAACTCATGACCAAGGCTTACTCTCTTAATGAACCTATAGAACGCAAAGATATCACTTAAATTAGTCTTGAAAATATTTTTAAAAACCTAAAAAAATTAATTCTCTCAATTAAAAATATTTCTTATTTGAAACGAAATGATATTTATTACATCCAAAACTATTCATATCTTTCCAACAAACTCATATATAGCATATGAAGCTCCAAAATCTTAAAAATTTCCAATCTATTCTTAAGCAATATGTTCCTTTACAATAAATAAATCTGTCGGCAAGTCGACCAAGATTCGATAATTTATTATCGATCGAAAATATTTTTTAAATATTATACATTATTTGGAAGCATAAGTAAACGTATGCATTGATACATCACATGGTCCAACACATGTATAAATACATGACACAATCTCAATGCCTTATACATCTATAACTACGTATCCTTATACACACATTTATATATATTAGAAATTTTATCATATGCGTATATGTATAAAAATCACATATTTAAATTATAAATGTGTAAAATTAACATATAATAAATAATGAAACATAAGGTTTGATAATAATAATAACAACAATACATATGCAATGTGTATAAAATAAAAATAAAAATAGTTTAAATTGTGAGCAAAAAGAAATTTAAATAGGTAAATATATCAATTTAAGAATATTAAATACGCTCCAACTGTTTATTTTAGCATTTTCATTTTTCTTGACTTGATATAAAGTGACTTATGACACCAACTCAATCAATGACATTATCAATATATGCAAATAATATGGAAGAAACAATTTGTATAATAAATTGAAATGTGTAAAATTATCAAAATATACAAACAACGTGAGTGAAACAATTTGTGTAATACAATTGAAATATCTAAAATTATTAGGTTAAAGCTTTGGTTAAGGTGGTAAAGAAAAGATTTTATAAATTTTGGAGGCATGGGCTCAAATATTAACATTTTGATAACTGTCAATGTAACATCCTGCCTAGCGAAGTCCTAGTATTCGGGTGTTGTTTTAGAAGTAAGAATTTTGGAATGAGTTCTAAATAAGGAAAATGATGGATTTATTTAAGAAACATGAGTTCACGAGTACGCCCTTGGGTGAAGTCCTGAAAGTTGAAATATAGTCCATAAGAATAAGGCTTAAGATGATAGTTTTAAGTGTCAAAAGTTAGGATTGGATTAAGTATAAGTAGCTTTCCAAGTCTGTTTGTGACGCCTTAGTCTGGCGTATTCTGGTGGAATGAAACTTATGATTAAGTTAAGTACGATGATTCAAAGAATAATGGTAAGAGTGTATAAGTCTCTGAATTAGGCATATAATTATATAGAAAGACAGCAGGCAAAGAAGTGTTCGCCTAAAAAGGTTTATCTTGGCGTATAGAATAGGAAAATCAAGAATGTTTTATTTATATGGTCCTCTGTAATAGGAATAGTTAATGAATCATAGGGAAGAATATTTGACTAAGTAGTTGTAGTCACCCAAATGCATTTTTGGCGTACAGAACGGACGAACTCTAAGATGGAAATAAGTAAACAAGGATTCCTAGTTAGTTTTGGATGATAAATGAAACGAAAGTGATGATTACGAAAAAGGATGGTTATAAGGTATGAGGCATGAGGCCATACCAGAAGGCATAGTACATCTAGTGACCAATATGGTCCCGTACCATTTGATTTGTAAGGAAAGTTGGTTGGGAACTAATCAAACGTGAACCGTAAAAGTTAAAGGCTAAAGGAGTATCAAGTAAGTTTCTTAGGTGTGACAGATTTTGATAAGCTACTCAGTCTTGACGTGACATTTATCAAGTCCCCATGAAAACTTGAGTTAGGTTAAAAGGATGCTCAGGTTAAGTTAAGGAGGGTGTTTCCCTTTTTAAGGACGGAGGGGCTAAGTAGATAGGGAGCTACCTCTTAACAGATGAGTCTGAAACCTCAAATTTTTCTAGTGATTTCCCTCCCAAAAAGGTACGTTTCATGACTCTGTCTACTAAGGAAATGAAAATATGTAAGTATACTTGAAGAAATAAGGCTAGATAAAATCCAAGAAGACATGATAGAAAAATTGATCAAGGCTAAAAAAGATGCGATGGCTGAATTGACCCATCTACTGACTAAAGGAGTAAATAAGGGGAAAGGTCCTATGGTAAATGATGAAGAAGAACACAAGGATAGACCTACCTATCCTCCAGGCTTTACACCTTTGCATGTGCAGGTGCAGACTGAGGTACCTCCGCGCAGATCCTCTATTTCAATTGGGCCTCAGCGGTTTCAAACTGATGTTTCAATACCGATAAACTTTCTGGCCGGATCAGGTCCTAACCCTGGTGATAATCTGGTTAATCTTGCTGTCCCAGATTTTGATGAAACAGCTGAAGAAGGAAAGGTGAATGCTGAATTGCTAAAACAGTGGGAAGATAAGTATAAATGGTTGGAGGAAAAATTCAAAGCCTTGGAAAGCGCTGATAGTAATCAGGGAATTGACGCTAAGGATCTAAGCTTAGTCCCAGACTTAGTACTTCCTCCCAAATTCAAAATGCCTGAATTTGAAAAATATAATTGAACTAGCTGCCCCGAAACCCATATCACCATGTTCTGTAGAAGGATGACTGGCTATATTAACAATGATTAGCTGCCAATACACTGCTTCCAAGACAGTTTGGTAGGGGCAGCGTCCAAATGGTACAATCAATTGAGCCGTACCAAGATTGGTTCATGGAGGGACCTAGCTCAAGCATTCATGAGGCAATACAGTCATGTGACATATATGGTTCCTGATAGAATCACTTTGCAAAACATGGAAAAGAAGCCAAGCGAAAGTTTTAGGCAGTATGCATAGAGGTGGAGGGAGGTTGCAGTCCAGGTTCAGCCACCCCTCTTGGAGAAAGAGACGACAATCCTTTTCATCAATATACTTAAGGCCCCGTTCATCACGCATATGTTAGGAAGTGCAACAAAAAGCTTTTTTGACATAGTTATGAATGGTGAAATGATTGAGAATGCTATAAGAATCGAAAAAATTGAGGCGGAAGAGAGTAAT
This sequence comes from Gossypium hirsutum, assembly GCF_007990345.1. NCBI lineage: Eukaryota > Viridiplantae > Streptophyta > Magnoliopsida > Malvales > Malvaceae > Gossypium > Gossypium hirsutum. Next base: position 41,343,780 of record NC_053442.1, on the reverse strand, counting down.
AGGAGGTCAACCCCAAGAAGAAGAGAAAATGAAGTGAACAACATAGGTTACTCTAAATCAGTTACTGTGAGTCAACCAGGAAAGGTAGCTGATAATCAACAAAATTCATCAAGGCAAGATCCTGGCATGAAGACTGAGAAGTTCCAATTTACGCCAATCCCAATGTCGTATAGGGAACTATATCAAAATTTGTTTGATGCACATGTTGTCTCCCCTTTTCATGTGAAACCTCTACAACCTCCATACCCCAAATGGTATGATGCGAACGTACAATGTGACTACCATACGGGAATTACGGGGCACTCAATAGAGAATTGCACTGCCTTCAAAAAGCAAGTTGAAAGAGTCATCAACATGGGATTGTCAAGCTTGATCGCTCATCTAGTGCATAAAGCCCGCTACCCAATCATGATTGATAATGGAGTGAATGTGATGCACGAAGAAGTGTTGGGAAGCGTTCACATCAATGCCATATATGAGGACACAAAAGAAAAGGGACCTTGCTAGATGTCTGCCCTTATAACCCTTGGAGTGTTCTAAGCAATTGGACTGTGAAGGAAATCCCTATAGTATTTAGAGCTTATTTAGAGTAATATTTAGAACACACTTGTTGCTTTTAGTCTAGAAGCAATGAGAACTTCTTTGTGAAATAGGCTCATGTCTGAACGTTATTATTCTAATAAAATACATCTTTGCGATTATTTTTGAGTCAATGTTCTTTCATTCTTTTTGAATAATTATTACTTCATTCTTTTAGATTTTCTTCCAAATTATTATTCATTCATTCATAATCATATGGTACAAATAATTATTCATGAATTTATACATTCTTTTGTATATTCTTCGGTACTTATTATGGGTCCCCAGATATTAATTACGTGAATGACTCTGCTACGGACCCAGATTTTCTTTCTGAGCGAGGCATGTGTTTAGAGGGATCTCATGACTTTGAAAATGACAAAGATTGTAGCTTATCTCCGGACTTGTTGAGGATGGTTGAACAAGAGGATAGACAGATCCTACTTCACAAGAAATCATCAGAAATTGTGAACTTGGTGAAGATTAGAATTGACCTGACCGCAAAGATGAAGCAAGACCTTGTTGAGTTACCTCTAGAGTTCAAAGATGTCTTTGTAGGATCATACCAGGATATGCCCGGGTTAAACGCTGATAAAGAAATCTGCACAACAGCACGATGTCAAAATTTGTAGTATGAACGATGCAATTCTTTGCCGGGGCAATGCCTCTCTCGTTGGCTCAGCATAGCTTTGCCCATTTGAAGTCGAGTTTCCATCCCTTCAAGATGTTGTTGGATTTTACTTTGATTAAAGAAGAAGATCCAAAGTTTTCTGTCGTAGTTGCACCCCAAAAGACTCTATGAAAGAAATCTGATACCAAAAAAGGTTTTTCGCATACAAGATGAAGGTAGAAGATCTTATGTGGGAGACTTTATCAAGAAAAATATTGGTTCTGGTCAAAAGGGATAACAAGGACTTGCCTAATCCTATGGGTTCAGATCCAATTCAAAAAAAATCAAGCAAAATCAAAATCAAAATCAGAAACAAAAGAAGAAAGAGAAAAATCAAAATCAAAATCAAAGTCAAAATGAAAATAAAAAATGAGAGAAGGAAAAAGGAAAAAGAAAAGGAGAGGCCAAGGCAAAAACCCACAAAGGGCGCTTTGTGACCAAAGGTGGTTTTGAGTTGAAAACCTGAAAAGGGCGAGTCGAATATTGATCAGAATGGGGCATGAGGTAATCAAAGCAACTCGAATTTTGATCAGATTGGGCATGTGGTGATCTTGCTATACTTGAATCAACAGGAAAGAGTAGGCGACATCTTAGGGCATCGACAAAGCATGGTAGATCTCCTAAACACATATCAAACTCAAAATGGTCTTTAGAAAGTTTGTACAGAAAATTTCAAGCTGCGATATCTGGATCACCCAATTTTCATACTATTTATATTGAATTTGTTGTTCTTGGAATATTTCATTCTTTTCCAAGATACACATTCCCAATCAATTTCTTTGTCATCCTTCTTTACTATTTTTGGTAATTTGTTCTTTCGAGCTATGCTCAGAACCAACTTTATTCTTATCCATTGTCATGACCCTTTTTTGCAAGCATGTTGCATTGGAATAATGATCAATGGACTAATAAAAATTTCACAAAAGAAGTTTTGCATATTACTCTAAAAAGTTTCTAAACAGGACTATTATTTAGAGCACACCAAATTTAAAGGTTGGAAATTTGAGAAGGAAGAGTCTAAATTTGGACTTTCTCTTTGGATTTTGTTGTCAAAAAAAACATTGATTGAACAAAATGACAAAAAGGTCATGTTGATGACAAAGCTTAAATAAACAAGCAAGCGATGATCATCAGGCAAGAGGAAGAGGTTACCTCAGAGAAGAGAGCATTCATCTGCGCATAAGTCTTTGGTACGACACCCTGAGAATGGTGTAAGAAACCAGAACGATTCAGATCCTATATCCTTAAATTGTGATAAGAGAGGATTGAGGAAAAGCCACATATTTCTACCCTTGGATTGCAGTGGGAGAATGATGGCACAAATTGTGCGCCCTAATGGATTAAACTTTAAGGTTTACAGTGGGGGGCAACCTGACTAAATGTTTCTTCAGAAAAACCAGTCAAGCGAGAAGGCGTTGTAGCACTTCAGTGACAAAGCCTTAATAAACTTAGAGTAATGACAACCTAAGCGGGATCATTCTAGAAAAAATAAATTCTGTATTCATACAAACACCATTCACACATGTCTATTTAGGAGCATTTGATTCATTATGATCATGACATCCTAATCACTAGGCATAATTAAGTTCATAAATGAATTATACAGGTCATGTTCCCCAGAGAACAGATCGGTGAAATCACAAAACCTAGCTCTCTGACCAGCAGTGGAATAGGTTGAAGATTGTAAAACCTAGCCCCCTGACCAGCAGTGAAATAGGTTGGAAATTACAAATCTTGTCTCCCTAAGCAATAGCGGAGTAGATTGAAGACGACAAATCTTATCTTCAAGTGTAAGGAAGAAGATTTAAGCCACAAATCCTATATCCCTGGTCAGCAGTGGAATAGGTTGGGAAATCACAGGTCTTATCCCCCTGAAGTTGCAATGGGACAGATTGAAGATGACAAATCTTATCTCCCTGAGGTTGCAGTGGAGCAGATTGAAGCTGATAATCCTATCTCTTGAAATTGTAGTGGAGCGGATTAAAGTAATGGATCTTATCTCTCTGAAGTTACAGTAGAGTGGATAGTATCATGTCTTATCTCCCTGAGGTTGTAGTGGAGCAGACTGAGTAAGCAGGTCTTATCCCCTTGAAGTTGCAGTGGGACAGATCGGAGATGGCAAATCTTATCTCCCTGAGGTTGCAGTGGAGTAGATTGAAGCCGATAATCCTATCTCCCTGAAATTGTAGTGGAGTGGATTAAAGTAATGGATCTTATCTTTCTGAAGTTGCAGTAGAGTGAATCGCATTAGGTCTTATCTTCCTGAGGTTGCAGCGGAGCAGACTGAGTAAGCAGGTCTTATTCCCCTAAAGTACCCAATTATTAAAACCCAAATAAATAAATAAAATAAACCAAATAAATGTTCTGTTTATTACAACAGTAGGTCCGATTAATTTACCCAAACCCAAAACACATTAGACCACCTAGCCCAACTAACTAAACCCAAACCCGTTACAAACCCAAGCCCAAAAGCAAAAAAAACTCTAAAACCCTAAACAGTTTCTGAAACAAGCCTCAACCTCCGCAACAGAAACCCGACCCCTCCTTGCACGTGCACGCCTGTGCACATCCGTACGTGCCACGTCCCAGCTAGCCCTCGTACGACCGTACCTGCAACGCAACAAACAAGCAAAAACGAGCAGAAATCGACAGCAAAAAGGAAAGAGAAGAAAAATAGCGGTAGGCATTTTTTCTTTTGTAATTTTCATTTTATTTTCGGCTATATAAGGCCATTTTTTAGCGTTTGTAAAAAAAAACCCTAGATACACACATATTGAAATACAAAAACAAAAGAAGAAATCGAATGCCAGTATTTTGGAAGGTGATTCTCAGTTTTTTTTATTTTCTTCTTCGTTTCGTTTTATGCAAAAATAATAAAAAGAGAATAGAGAAGTGAAGATTCACCTTTAGGTCGACCGTCGCATCCCTGTCCGCTTCGTCACGATCGGAGTTTGGACGGGGATCGTGAGTTTCCGAACGGTGGCATGTTCGAGCGGCGGCAGAAGTTAGGGCAAAACCCTAGCAGAGGAAAGGGCGGCACTTTTTTTAGCAAAATGAATGCTACTTACATTTTTTAGAAATGTTTTGTTTTGATAATGACGCAATACGACGCCATTTAGCGGCCTTAGACCCGCGCAGTGACCCGACCCGAGGGCAGGATCCACGCGCTTTCGCTGATTGGTCTATTTGCGCGACGAGCCCCTCTTGTTTTGTGGTGTTTTGATTTGATTTTCTTCAATCTTTTTTATTTGAATCGCATATTTGATTTTGTTTTCAATTTGATCCACGGTTATGCGGTGCCGTTTCCTGTGTTTGGTTTTGATTATTATTTTTGCATTTAATTGCCGTTTTGGTCCCTTAAATTTGAATCAATTAATGATTTAGTTCGTTTTTTATTCTAGTTGAAATTTATTTTTTATACATATTAATTGTTAGATATATTTAATTATTATTTTAACATAGTTATTTTTAACATTATTTTAATATTTAAATTTATTATTGTTTTAAGTTTATTATTAGTATAATTTAAAATATAGTATTATTATTTAAATGATTAGTTATATTATTTAAAGTTATCATACATTAGCTTTTTATTCGCTATGCGTACTTTCAATTTTAGTATATTAGTATTTAATTTATCATTTATCATTTATCAATACATATTTTTGTAGATTGGATATAACTTATATATTTTAATGTTTTTGTATTTACCTTTTAATCTTTTGCATATAAAATATTTATGTGATAGTACTTTTTATATAATGCTATTTTTCTTACATGTATAGGTTACCAAATATTCTTTTAAAAGGAAAATAAATTAATGTCTTCAAACCCTTTTAATGAATTTTCATATGTATTTTAAATTTATTTTATTATCATGTAGTTTATTTTTTTAGTATACGTATAATATTTACTTTTTTACATATATTATATTTATATGGCATATTATTTATTTGAAATAAATAAATGTATATTATTTGCTATAAATTTATTTCAAAATATTGTTTTATAATGTTGTTGTTGTTCCATGTCGAGTTTATTTTAAGTTCATGTATCATGTGAGAAAAGTTATTGTTGCTACTTTATTTATATTTGTTTACTGCTTAATTGGCTATTTTTGTAGTCTAAGTTTGAACTATCATGTATCATGTACATTATATATATTTCTTTTAAAATTTTTCATTTTTACTAGTCAATTTTACATTAAAAAGGCCTAGCATTCATAATTCTCGAGAGAATTGTGTCCTAACTTATTGGGTTACAATTTTTCTCGATGAATTTAAATAGCTATGTGCTTATTTTATTAAAACCATGCAATTTTAAAACTAAGCATTTAGGATTTCAAAATGTTAGATCCTAACCCACTGGATACAACGTTTTGTTAACTCGTTTTAAAGTAAAGGCAATGTTTGATGTTTAAGAATTTCGAGAAAGTGAACCTTAACTTATTGGATTCAGATTTCTCGATTGACTTAAATAGTCAAGTATCCTTATAAAAACACATGATTTTCTAAAAAGGAACAAATCTAATTTCGAAGATTGAATGTTCGCACCCTAACTCACTGAGTGTGACAATTTATCTCTTCGGAATGAGTGTGTCTTATCATTAAAGTTTTCTCACCAAAGGATCGTATCTTAAAATCTTTTCAAAATTTTGACACTAAGACGTTGGACAATCAATTCGGTACCAATTTTGGGCGTTACGAGGGTGCTAACCCTTCTTCGTGCGTAATTGACTCCCGAGCCTATTTTCTCGAAATTCGTAGACCAAAAATCATTTTTAATGGTGAACCGGTCACACCTTAATAAAAGATCATGGCGACTCCAATTTTCATTTCATTCTTAAGTCGACTGCCAAATTTTTGTTTTACATCCAAAAAAATGATTTCGACAGCGTAAGACCATGGCTGGGCTATGGCATCATATGAAATATGTAAAGGACGGTTGGGTAAGTACCAGCGATGAGGGGCAAACCTCACGTGTGAGATTAAGTGAATCTCTATCGTCAAAAACACTAATTTCCATAAAAGTGAGCCTTTGTGGTTGTTTTTATTAAATAAATGCATTTGTGGCAAATCTCTGACAAAAAATACCTTTGTGGTAATCTATAAGGAGATGCCTTTGTGGCGCAACCTAAAGAAATGCCTTTATGGCAGTTTCTATAAGGAAGCCTTTGTGACTATCTTTGTTAAAAAAAGCCTTTGTGGCTATTTTTGAAAGGAAGCCTTTGTGGTGATCTCTGTTAAAAAGATGCCTTTATGGCTATCTTTGTTAAATGAATGTCTTGTCTTATGGCAAACTCTGCTAAAAAGGGCCTTTGTGGCCAGACTCTGAAAAGAAAGTCTTTGTGGCTATCTTTGGAAAGGAACGCCTTTATAGAAAATTTTGAAGAATGGATCTTATGATGATATCTGAAGTCAATGATTTTTAGTGGACATCGAATGAATGGCGAACCCCGTATAGTTACAAGTGATGAATAGAAAGATTAGTGTGCGTCAGAGTATGTGGCGAGGCAAAGATATGAGTTAAAAGTAAGTATAGAGAGTGCCCTCAAGTAAGGAAGATCTGGGTGAATTTTGAGTTAAGTATTGGGCATAGTCTACCTCGCTCGAAGATAATGATAAGGCTAATAAGTATGAAATAAGGTATTAAGTCTAGTGATAAGGTAAATGAAGAGGTTAATGGATATGTAAAGATAAGATTTAAGAAAAGATATAAAAGGTAAATGAATGGTAAGTATAGTACGCTCAAAAGGAGGAAAATGGTTTTGAAGAAAGAAAAATGGTAGCCTTAGTAATGTACCCCCCAAAAAAGAAAGAAAGAAAGATTAAGAAATACCCAAAGGATATGCAAAATAACACATACAACGTAGAATGATTGAAAAAGGTATTCTAAGGCTTAGCTCACTAAGTTCTTCGAACTTACAAAAGTTGTTTTCTGTTTTCAAGTCTGTAAAAGAATATACACCGAGAGAAGATTCCAGGGCTACTATAACACCCTATACTTGGTTTAGTCGCCAAACCCAAGCTATAGGAGGCTACAATAGTAAACTGAAACATTCACTAGCAATTTATTCAATAATACTCAATAATCAATAAATACAAACTAATTCCATGTTAAACATGCATTACAATCAAAACCAAGTCTTAATCGGGCTTACGAAAACCTTTGAGCAAATTCAGAACTAAATCAAGAAAAATCTAAAACATTTACAAAATAATAGGCATAAATACAAAACAAGGGTCACACGACCATGTGACAGCTTGAGGCCATGTGGTGCAAGGTCACACGCCTGTGTCCTCAAACCGTGTAATAACTTGATGCCATGTGAACTAAAAATCACCTTGATTGTGTGGTACACATAGCCGTGTCAACCACCCTTGTGTGGCACATGGCTGTATGGTATCCCGTGTGCAGCATAAATAACCTGTTTTAAACAATTTGCATACTATTCAAACCAAATGACCTATAATGTCATTTCATGCTATTCAAACCAATACCAAAACATGCATATTCCAACAAATCAATAATTCAAATCAACAAAACATGCATATTCACTTAATCATTTTATCAAACAGCCAATGTTCCCTCATTGGCACCAACAAATCAATAATTCAAATCAAATACCATTCAAACCAAGTCTTACACCATTTCATACCACAATTCAATTTACATGCATATTACCACTTAAGCTTTGCTATTTCTTTAACATTCAAGCGTACTAAACTTAGCAAATACCAAATATCTAATATCAAGCCACAACCATAGATTTACATAAACAATGTTATTATACTAAAACAAACTTTAACAAGTTTAAGTTCATTCAACTTATGTGCATGACACATGTAACCAACTTCAAACATAAAAAATCTACCAAATCGAAAGTTGATAGGTGTAAGCTTCTCACTGATCTGACCGACACATCCCAGATGTCCAGAATCTACATAAAAGTAGTAACACGAGTAAGTAAACAAAATACTTAGTAACTTCATACAATATAAACAAAGAGCTTACCTCAACCATTTAACAAATACATGAATTAATATGAAACAATTTCACCTATCATGGCATCCAAAAACTACATTAATCAAGTGAGATTTAAACTAAATCCATATATATAAACTCAAATGGTGAAACACCACATTCAACTTAAAATATATAATGAATTTGTATTCTAATTTATCACCTTGCTCACATTCACCCATCAATTCGCAACATGTACACTTATCAAGATTCAAACAACATCATTAAACATATAATGTTTGAACTCAATCAGATATACAACCACAATTGTTCACATTTTAATTTCAAATTAATTGATACCTTATATTCAACTCATAAGTATAACTTAGGCAACAGTTAATGACATAAAACAACATTTTTATTCACAATATTACTTGATGAAATTTCATAAAAGTACTCTGTATACAGGTGAAAGTAATAATGTCTGGTCACCCATTAGGGTTGAACCTACACAAATCATTTGCCTGGCCAAAGCTTATTATTATTGTATTATCCATTTCGTAACATATTGCAACAACGAAAATGTGCAAGTGTGCACAATCGTATCAAGTAATAAAGTGACAAAAATGTTGAGTTATCGTACCCACAATGATTGTGCAAGAAAATATTTATGGAATGTAAAAATTAAACAAATTGGTGAGAACAAAATATGTTGAGTTGAAATATGTGATATAAAAACTAAAAATTAACTAAGTGATTAACTAAAAAAATGAAATTTGAAATGCACGATTTCTAAAAATGGATTTAAAACAATATGACATAAATGTGTTAGATCAATTTCATTCTTTAACTTAGAATAATTAAAACTATGTTCATGTTGTTACCAATAATTTCACGACAACTTGGTATCTTGTTAACTAATGCACATACTAAATCCATTAATCTCTTAAACATATTTCTATGCCAATTCAAAAAAATAATCAAATATTCATAAGCAAGTATAAGATAAAGTGAGGTAACAATATATTTCTATATTAAAACAATTTAATCACAATAATCTTACAAGTTATGCAACGCTAAAGTATTGTTTAATACCATCGCTAGTTTAACCTTAAATTACCTTAGAAGATTAAACACACACCAATTAAACATTATGCCAATTAATTATAATTTCAATCCGTTTAATAATTAATTCAACTGTTACCTTACTGTTAAAATGCAAGCATAACATAGGCATGATTTTATTTAACTGAACAAACTACAAAGGCTTATAACAACACAAACATGATTTTAACAAAGCAAGTGGACAAAATGCAATTAATCTAACACGAATAAAATTTAAGTCATTTTAATTAATTCTAGAACATCGGTACAACAAATATTCATAATTATGATCACAACATAAACTGAAAAGATTAAGAGAAGGGCACTAGGAAAACAAATTTCGATGATCTTCTAAAACAAGACTAGTGCGCTCCTTTCTTCTCTACTCATTTTGTTGATCCAAGGTCTTCACGAGCACTTGATTAATGTTGCTCCAAGGGGCGTGCTAGCTCTTTTTCAAGAAGGGAAATCAGCAAAGGAAGAAAATTGAAAGGCAACTAGAAGGGAAGAAAAGAAAAATGAAAGAAACGAATATGTTAGAGATGTGTGAAGTGAAGGATGAAATATGATGAAGCGAAAAGGGATTTTTATAGTGGGAGATGGCAGCTAAAAATAGCAGTCAATCCTCCTTCCCATGGCCGACCATGCTTGGTGGAAGGAGTGGTTGACTTAAATTTTCTATTTTTAGCTTATGGCTAAAAATAGAATGCATGAAAAGGGGGAAGGGTTTGAATGGTATTTAGGAGAAGTTCAAAGGCTGATTTGCAAGTGTAAAAATCAGCTAAAATATGTTGATTGGGTCAGCTAATTTGGATGATTTGGGCTGCCATTTTCTTAACGGATCAATCCTCTTCACTTAGCACATTTGGGCTCCTTTCTCTTTATCAGGCTATAATTAAATTTTAACCCAATTTGTGTTGAATCAAAAATTATTATTAAATGTGTTCAAGGAATATAATTTGGGCCATCTATGACTGGAAAGTAATCAACCATACTCTTGGGTCAATTGATACGAAAAGTGCTTCAATGGTCCAATTTTATCAAGGTGACTGGTGAGTCAATTTTTCACCATTTGTGTAAAATGGTCGGAAATAGATCAAATTTTGTATATTTATGATAAAAAATAATTAAAATTCAATATGATTCATAAATTGAGTGCTAATTAATTATTTTATAATTAAAGTATGAAATTAGACAAAAAATACTTAGAAACTGCATGAATTAGTGCTCAAAATGTGCTGAAAAAGTCTATATATTCCTGCGTTTCCACATCTGCAGGAGCTAGGAACCTAAAATTGTATTCTCTAGTTTGCAACATATGCAAGAGTTGGGAACCTAAACTTGTATTTTCCAATTTGCAACATACGCAGGAGTTGGGAACCTGAATCTGTATTCTCCAGTCCGCAACATATATAGGAACTGGGAACTTGAATATGTATTCTCCAGTCCGCAATATATGCAAGAGCTGAGAACCTGGGCAAAAACTCATAACCTCGTATACGATACTTTTACTAGTGTCATTGGGATTTAATCTCAAATCATACCATTTCGCAAGAATTCATTTCAATTAGATTCAATTCTGAATTTGTGTACTAGCTCATATCCAATTCTAACTTTCAATAAAACATGAATACATATTTAACATAGTTCAACAAAAATTTAAACTTAGTTATACTGTATGAGCTTACCTTGATCAATTAACAAATATACAAATCATTATGCAAAATAATTCTCTATCATAGCATAACACAAGATCAAATAGGTGAGATTTTGGTTTATAACCATACTTGTAATCTCAAATAACAACATATCAAACTCAAGTTAATATACATCATATACACATCATTCAATCATATCACAACTTCGATTTGTCAATACTACTCATTTATTCACTATTGTCATTTAAATTTTTTATTTTACAATTTAGCCCAATAGATGTCGTATTAATAAAAATTACACTTGTATATATATAATTAATAGGTATAGACAAAAAAATTCAAACAAGATAATAGAATAAAATAAGTTCCATATGAACTTACCTGATAAAACGATAATGCTTTAAATACCAGGGACAATTTGACAGTTTTTTTCCATTTTTGCTTAAGTAAACAACTTGATCTAAATAATATTTAAGATTCAAAATATCAATACCAATCTCATAATACTACTCAAATTCATTCTTACAATCTTTAAATTTTCATTTTACAAAATTTCCTTAAACTTTTAAATTTTATTCAATTTTGTCCCTAAAATCAAACTTATCATAACTTTAAAATTTGGAATTCAAAATTTTAAAAAAAATTCAAATACATTCAATTACAGCCACCTATTATAAAAAATCATGGAAATTTCATTTCAATTTCAAGATATTAACAATTTAGTCCTTATGTTCAAAATTAACAAAAATTACTTTATAAAATAGCCCTTAAACATTTCATAGCTTCCAAATCTACCATCTTCTATCAAGAACATCTAAGATTCATCAATAGCAATTTTAAAATCTTTAATAGTTACAAAAACAGAAATATAGGTTAGTTGGACTTAGTTGTAACGATCTCAAAAACATAAAAATGACAAGAAATGGGTTAAAATCGGCTTGCCAAATTTGAAGAAAAAACTTAGCCGAAAGCTTAGTTACTCATCCATGGAGAATCGGTGGTGTAGGGAGGGAAATAAAGATGATAATGTCTTTCCCCTTTTTTAATGTTTTATAATTTTTACTTAACTATTTAATTTAATTTAACATTAAAATAACATATAATATAAAGAATAATAAGCATTCACCAACCAAACACATTCAAAAGGTGGTAAATTTCCCCTTTATACCTTAAACAAACATTAATTATGCATTTTAGCTAATAAAAATCAATAGCGATTAATTTTTACATCTTTTACAATTTAGTCCTTTTTCCTTAATTAACTATCCAAACGTTAAAATTTCTGGACCAAAATTAAATACACCTATATAAAAGCTCTGTAAATATTTACAGACTCGATTTACAGAAATGAGGTCCCGATACCTTATTTTCCAAAACCACTTGACTTTAAGGGCAATCCATTTGTACTTAACTAATTATCCAATTAAATGAAATTATCAAATAAAAATTCACTATATCATAATACTTAACTCATAAATATTAAATAATAATATTTATAGGCTCACTCGTTAGAATTGTGATTCTGAAATCACTATTTCTAACACCACTGAAAAACGGGCTGTTACAGGTATGCCAATGGAGCGGCGCGTTGGAATGTTATGCTTACAGAGGAAATCAAGTGGCGCGTCAAAGTCTACGCATAATTCATTTGAGTAGAAATTCAATATGTTTATAGCTAAAGTCTGTGCCTACATAAATATATGTAGTATTTCAATATGTACACAATAGACTAAGAGAGAGAGTAGGAAAGTCTGACATTTCATTGAGTTGAAATGATAACCACACATTGTATTTTTACAATAAACTCTATAGTAACCATAGATTGTAGTGTGTACATAAGTGAAATGTAAATGAATGACAATAAGAGGTTTAGTTACACTCAGAGGAATTTACATCAATGAATAAGAAAGAAAAAATTCAAGTTAGAGTAAGAAGGACATAACACTCGAGATTCAGATTCGGTAGATCGGGTCGAGTCGAGGGCGTTACAATTAAAAGTAACATATTTTAGCCCAATTATTAATGTGTTTTTGAAAGATTATGTGACATTAATTGTGAATTATATACTCCTACAATACGTTTGGTTCACTGCAATAGGATAGGGTTGTAATGGAATAAGATTGTAATAGGACTGTAATGGAATGGAATAAGACCCAAAATATTACATAGTTTGGTTGAATAGAATAATGATAATGAATAGATCATAAATGACAACTTTACCCTTAATAATAAAAAATATTTTATTTATATTATTAATATATAGTAAAAGTATTTAAATAAAATATATATTTTAAATTAAATTAAATAATTGCTAGTAAAAATATCATATTAGCAAACCACCGTTCACCATTTTTCCATAAAACCATTGTTCACCACCACTTATTGCCACACCAACCACCATGGGCCGTTGTCATTCCGTGGCCTTTCCTTATCAAAATATCATATTTGGATGAATTCAACATCCTCTTTTCGATCTTTTGTTGGATTTTTTTCTAAATCAACCCTTAACACTGTAGATCTACAAAATATTTTTGAAGCTACCACTCACATTCCGCCATCTTTCGTCGCTCCGACAACTACAATTTTTTGACATTTTATTCTCCCTTTTTCTCTTTTCGTCCCTCCTTAAGCTAGAAGCCCTAAAAAAATTTCTAAAATCAAACCCAAAAATAATTAAAGAAAAACACAATAAGCTTCAAGACCTTTTTTTTTGTTTCAAATTAATTTTTTGTTTAGTTTTGGGTAGCATGTTGAATTAGAGAACCAAAAGTCTCTCTCGTCTTTCTCTCTCATTTCTTTGTTTCAGATTTATTTAGCTGTGTTCCATGTTAAATCTCTCTTTTTATTTTTCTGTTTCAATTAAGGAATCAAAATTCTTTCATCTTTTTGGTTTATATTTTAGATTTATTTGTGATGTTTTGGATAACATGTTGAATAATGGTGAAATGCAGGAGTATCACATACCATAACAGTTGATGGGAAAACATTTCTATTAAATAAAACCCATTGAAAGAAGAAAAAATCCAAAGAAGAGATTGCAATGCTTTGTAAATGATAATGAAATTAGAATGAGATGCTACTAGATGATAGTAGAAGACAAAAATTAAACAAATTAAAGGGGGTAATATTGGAAGAATAATTTTTTTACCCATTCCATCATGGCCTAAATAGCCATTCTTTGGGTGGGCACTGAATGGCTATACCGACCTTGTTTGTAATAAGTATGTAAGTGACAAAAGTCGTAATAAACAAAACAATGAACCAAACTATGGAAAAATAATGGGCCCAATAAGGGTGGAATGCATAGTCATTCCATTCAACCAAACATCACGCTAATCTTTTATATTCACGTTTTGATGATTAATAGGATGCCTGGGAGCAATAGGAGTGAAAATGGGTAGAAATTAGAATTTTGGAGCATTTAGGAAGCTGTGCACATGCAACTAATTTTCACACAGGCAATCCACATGGCCATGTGGATTCACTTGGCTATGTGTCTAGGGTGTATCGATCTCTGGAACTGTATGGACTGAAGGTTACGGGTTACGATTTTTAGTTTTTTAGCACTTTAAGAGGATATAAATAGAGAAATAAGAGGAGAAGAAGGCAACCACCAAGGTAGAGCATGAAATTACCTTGGGAACACCATTAGAGCCAATTTCCAAGCAATTTTCCACCAAGATTCAAGAGTCCAAGTTGATTTTCAGGGGAGTTACATGAATTTCTTTTATTCTAATGGTTATATTATATTTTTGGTGTTTACTCTTGCCATTATGAACTAATTCTCTTAATATCTAGGGGAGATGATGTTGGAAAAAATCTGATTCGAAAACGATTTTCTTGCATAGTCAAAAAATAAAATTTTAAAAACCGAGTCGGTTTGTGATATTTATAACAAAAACCCTTTACCGAAATCGTACCTGTGTTTTCAACTAGACGAATCCTTTTCGTTCTCAGCTTTCAACTGGACGACCTTTTCTACTATTCTCGTACCATGAACTACTTTGAGGGTAGGCTCGAAGATATTCTAATCAAATACAGAACCAACAATTCTTTACTTTACTTTTAGTGGGAGAGAAAATCTCTTTTTAATAGAAATCGATAGAATTGTTATTCTGGAAAATGTAATTTATACTTAGAAAATAAATTTTCACTACTTTCGAGTTGAATAACAATATCTCAAAGTCGTGTATTTAGCCATACCGGTTTCAACTATTTATAGGGAGAAAATGTGAAACCCTTGTTGAATTGTGGTAGAGCAATTGGAACATATATCACACATCCAAAAATTCTAAGATGAGAAATATTTGACTCCTAACCAAAAATCTATTTTATTAGAGAGTATTTATATTTTATTGGCTTGATGTGTACAAGTGTTGTAGCACATAAATCAAGATACTATCATATTGAAATATGAAGCTTTGTTCTCATGATTAATGATTTAGATATTAACCAGAGGCATTCAATCAATAATTTCCCTAAACCATTTCCAGTGCAAATAACAGGCTTTACAAAAGTTTTTTTCAAACTCATATACAACAATCAATAAAAGTCTGAGATATAAACTCATCAGCATTAGCAAGACAAATTGTCTTAATTGCATAATCTAAAATTAATTATATGAACTATCAATCTCGCAAACGACATGTTGCAAGCTGATAACACATATGTGATTATTTTGTAGATGCATCTACTAAAATCATATAATATCGAAATCATACACATGTTGGATGAATGAGCCCATATTCATTTAAAAATGCAAGACATTAAATCTCAATTTTAGCTACTGAGTTTCTAATAATCAATTTTCATTGAGAACAAGCAACACACAATAATTCTTTAAATTAAAGAATCTTCTGGTTCTTTAATGAATATCCACATGAATTCTCAATTAATTTTTGCATCATATATGATTCAGGATGGTCTAATTGGTCACACCAAGTAGTAAATGTATTAGTATTAGTAAACTTTTTGTTTACTTTAACATGTTTTTCAATTGTAATAATTTTGATATAAATTGTAACATTTACTTTTAGAAATGTCTAAATCAATGTGAAGTCCATAATGCCATTAACTCTACAAAAGAAATATAATGTCCAAACAAATATACAATATTCGCTTTAGGGAATATGTCAAAATCTTCAAATGTTCAAATTGACTTTAATGATCAAAAGTGATTATAAATTTATTATATTTATTGCAGACATTCTCTCAAGAAATGTACAAAAAATAATTTTGATAATAATGTAAGCATATATCATATTTCTTACCAATAAGACATATAGATATCATCCGCTTCAAGTAACGATTAATTAGTATAAACCATTGATAATTTTATTCTAAGAATAAACATTTATCAACATTTTGAATCATTAATCTTCTTCTTATCTATTTGTCAATACAATAGATTCCATTGTCGCAATTGTTATGTATTGCTACATTCGCTTTAAGGAGTAGAGCAAAACTAATGGGATGATTAATTCGTTATTTAGCCATAAGAAAACATGAGATAAATTCAAAATACTTTTAAAACTCTTTTCAAAAGAGTTTTGCATTATCAATTAACTAGAATGAATAGGTATAAAGAATCATATATAAATCATCATAATTAGTTTAATAATTTCTCGAAAAAAACTAGTATTGATGACAATTATTAAAACAAAGATAGCTTTTCATTCTTCAATAAAATCATATAAATTCTTATCAAATTATCTCGCATTATCATTGACTCGGGATTGTCTAATCAGTCATACCAACACTATGAACTTTTTTCACTATTTCATATGTCAATCATATAAGTGTAATGTATTCCTTCAACATATATCTTCTTGATCTGAAAAATAATATCTCATGTTATTTTTATCTATGGTTTTAATGTAAAACACATAAAGATTTCCTTCAACATATATCTTCTTGATCTGAAAAATAATATTATGTTTTACAAAATTTTGCATCACAAAGAGGCAAAATATTGGCTCTTAAAGTGCTTTTACAGTTTGATGCAATATTAACACTTTAGGAGCATGTAATTATTTTAAATAATATACACTTCTACACTTCTTTTCAACATGAATGATACAAATTTCTTATCTTCAAAAACTTTATTTATTCATATAAAAATAAAATGGATATGTATAAATAAAAAATATATTAAAACATAACAAATAATAAATTCATGTTACTAATAAGTCACCGTGGTCAGATAGCATTTTTGTATATACCATAACACAACAAAATACAAAATATTATAAGGTCAAGTTAAAGTAACTTTACAACTATAAATGTTTAAACATAAACATTTTCTAACCTCCACCTTCTATGACATAATTTCATTTCAAATTTTACAATAGATAAGAACAATCATGAAACTACCTAGATAGGGTGAATATCCCAAAGTTCATAATAAGTAAGTACTTTTACTCCCATTCTGCAATAATCATATATCTTAATCAAAATTAAAATTAAGCCAATCAGTTCTATTAAATATGAACCAATAAAAAGTAAAAACATTTATCTCCGCATAAAAATCTCAATAACTAAATGCGTAAAGAGTTTTATAAATTCATAGAGATATGAATAGAGAATTATATAAATTGAACTTCTTAATAGAAATCAAATTAAATTTAAAAAGAAGTTGATTAGACTGACTTAGGTTACTATTATAATAAACGTCAGTAACGGTAATAGAACGATCGCAAAGCAATAAGAAAAGGAAAAAAAAATAAAACACATAGATTTTATGTGGAAACCCTTTCAGGAAAAATATCACGGGTAAAGGAGGAGAAATTCACTAATATTGAAAACTGGATGATGAGGAGTTTCGACTACATCTATTTAAAGGTTGAAAAAAAAACCCTATTCTAATAAATGTCAAATAGAAGAAGTGTAGTTCTATACGGATTCTACTTGTGCAGCATGGCCCGTACCGCAGGGGCCGGTCACAACCCCAGTCCAATTTTTTGCCACTGTATTTTATTTCTTTAGCAAGTGACGGGTTCGGATCACACAAACTCTAAACATCCTTTGTAATGAAGAGGAAGAGATCATCCCCAAGCAAATATCAAGTAGCCATTGATTCTAATTATTTTTAAACCAAACTAAGAACATATTACTTTTGAATAAAATTGTGCTGATAACGTATTATAAAACTAAAAGAAGAATACAAAGATTAAGAGAGAAATAAAGAAAAAGAAATTAAAGGATGATTCAACTTTCACTTGGAATACCATAAGCTTATACATGCCCTCTATTTATAGGGCTTCAAGTACCATAAGTTACAAAGCATTAAAGGCCAATATTAAGGTACCTATCAATGATTTAGGGGTTACAAGATAATGAATTAGGGGTTATGATGAATTTAGGGGTTATAAACATTCATTCTTTAGGGGTTACAATAGAATAAATTTGAGGAGGCTATGGACATCCATTTGTCAATGAATTTACAACAAGGTATCTTTTCTTAAAAGCAACTTTCTAACTACATCATGGCTTAATCATCTTTTGATTAATCATACTAACATATAATATCTTTTTCTTTAGTTGGAATGATAATTTCAAGAAAAAATCCACTTTAAAATTTTAATAAAAATTATTAACTACATTAATTATTTATTATTTAAACTAATTAATTATATTATAAAAATACATTAAAAATTTAATTCAAATTAAATTACAAACAACTAAATCCCAAACTTAAGAATGAAACTCACAAATTGATATTATATCTTTCTTTCTCTATTTGTCTCTTTCCCCTCCCATCTCTCTCTCTATACCTCCACCCAAGTAATTGAATAAATTAATAAATAATGCCAAGTGTCAATAGATGAAATAAGGACTTTTATAATACCTAAGTTTTTATAGAGGGTGAAGTATAAAATAGTGATTAAATTATTAATTTCGTTTTATTTTAGTTATTTAATTATTATTTTTTTGAAATTAAATATTTTAATCATTCTCTCATTAGTTATTGTTGAATGAATGACCGAAAGTTGACATGAAATTTTTTTATTAATTTAACAACAAATTTAACCCTATAATATTTACACATTCTATAAATTTGATCCTAAATATAATAAATTTAATAAATTTAAGTTCAATTTTTACAAAATGACAATTTTGTATTTTTAAAAATGTGGTTCAATCAATATTCATTATATAAAAGTAATAGCAATACTAGAATAAGAAATGAACAGTAAAAAATAACCCATAAAGAGAACTCGCTCTTTCAATTGGATTAAGGATGCAATAATCTGGATTTTTTAATTTTATTTTATAACCGAAATCCTCAACCTTGCAAAGTACAAATAGGACGCTGAAAAGCCACAGTTATATAACACAATGTCAAGCAGCAGAATATTTAAGCACCAAGTTATAACTTGTCTCAGCCCTGGGATCTTGGTAGAGTTCCGGCATTCATGAAGTTTTGTCATTCAACAATCTCGGCTAGGACATACGGGGAATGATTATGCAGTTGAAAACTCAACGTGGGGAGAACAAGAACTGCTTGAATTGATTTTAGACTAGAATAAAACACTTATTCTAGTATTGCTATTACTTTTATATAAAGAATATTGATTTAACCACATTTTTTAAAAATAAAAAATATAATAATTAAATTAGAAAAAAATAGTCTGAGTATAATAAAAAGACCAAACTCTGAATTTCACACTCTTTCTTTCTATCTCTCTCTCTGAGTATAATAAAAATTTATCAGTTCTCTTTCCCGTCCCTTCTCCTGTCTCCCAATACTAGGTGTCAAATGGAATTATGGAATAATAACTTCTACAGTACCTGACATGTATTTAGTTTTTATAAATGTTATACATTTACTATATTTTATTATGTAAAAAAAATGAAAAATCTCAAAAAGGATAGTTACAAAAGGGCCCCTCTAGTTTATTGAATACAAAAATTTGATCGTAAATTACTAAAGCTTGCAATTTGGCACCTGCACCCCTACAAGTTGTACACTCACATCACAGCCGGCCTACCACCGCCAGCACCTCCCATCATCCAGCATCCTAGCTCTGCCTCCTCCATAAAACAGAAAAAGAAAACACTCTTCCTCACTTCCCCTGGTTATTCTCCCATTCTCGAGCACCATCATCCCCTCGCCATCCTCCATAACTGATCCCGCCTTTACCATAACCATTTACAACCTCACACCTCCAACTCACTACACCTCCCTCAACACTGCCGCTCTCCCACTCTTTCAGGCACCCACTCCAGCCTCACTCGGCACTTTCCCCTCCATTCAACCTTTCACACAGACTCTCCCAACCACCATTACAATCTCCTTCACCATCTCCTATCAAAATTACCCCTCACCAGCAAGCTCACCTCGCCATCTCCCATAACTCATCACTATCACCCATGAAATCAACCATTAGCCATCAACAATAAAGCTTCACTCAACAATCTGACCACCATTGTAGAAAGCCAAAACCCTAGTCCCTCACTACCTCCACCATCTCTCACGGTTCCCTCACCACCGTTATCCCATTTCTACCGTCGCACCAGTAAAAAGTCAACCCTCACCAATTCAGAACCGGAACTCAGGAATCAAGAAGAAACTGCGAAAATGAAGAAATAAATCAAAGGCGAAAATCAAAGGAAATTAGTAAAAAATCAAATAAAAAGAAAGAGAACCAATCCATTAGTTTCGGCATTCTCAAGTTCTTAAGCAGCGGAGCTCCGTTCGAAAATCCGAACAGTGTGCGTGTCGAGGAAAACATACTGAAAAATCGCGGTGATCCGACAATGCCCGGCGTAGATCGGGGCCGAGGAAAGTCCGAATCTCGATTAGGCATTCGTGGATTTCCGAGGTGTTTCATGGAAATCCAAAAAGTGAAAAGGATAGAGGAAAAAGAGAACTTCATTTTGGTTGCCCCTGACCGGAATTCGACAGCGGTGAGGCGGCGGTGTAAGGTACGGCGGTTAGGGTTGAGAAAGAGAGAGAAGAAAAAGAACAGAAGAGGGAAGAAAGGAGAAAGAAGGAATAAAAGAAAAAAATGGAAAAAAAATTAAAAAGGAAAACATAAAAAAAGAAATTAAGAGAGAGAGAGAGAGAGAGAGCATTAACTGAAAAAAGGACGCGTGAAAAAAAAGAGAGGAAAAAAGGTAAAAGAAAAGAAAAACGTGAAAAATGGGAAAGGGAGCACGAGAAATAATTGAATTCTTTTAAGTTTTTGGGTAAATTGTAATTGTAGTAGCTTTGAGTTTCTTTTGTTTAAGTTCTTACAGGTGTTTATTCAAGTCAAACGGGTTCGACAGCATGCAGCCAATAGTTCGATGCACATTTCTCACGATCTCAATATTTTGGATATAATTATAAATTTCTTCATAAATTTAACCGTCTTTCATAATTTCATATATAATTAATATTTTAATAATTTCACTGCTATATTTCATGCTTTATTTATATAGATCAAATATATCAAATGTCACCTCATGTGATTGCACTAAAGTGTTCACTACACCAGAAGTGATATAAGTTCGAGTCGCGCTAATTGTATTTGTTGTTTAAATTTTGTCATGTTATTGTAATTCATCAAAAAACATGTAAAAAAAGTTTAATAGTTAAATATATATTAATATATTTTATATTTTAGATTATTCTAATAGAAATATTAGATTGATTCAAAGATTTATATGCATGATATAACTTAATTGAATGATATTAGTAAAAATATTGTAGCAGTTAATTTCATCCTCCTCATGATTGCTTTCAACTTGCCAAATGGACATTGCACACTTTTTGTGTAAAACCTAACTCCTTTAACAATGTAGTTAGGGGTGAGTATTCGATTGAGTTGAGCCGAATCAAGCAAAAAAATTTTGAGTTAGTGGAGTTGATAAATCCTATTTTAGCAATCGAATTCAATTTGAAATTTTTTCGAATCGAATCGAATCAAGTCAAAAAATTTCGAGTCAAGTTGAGCCGAGTTAACAATTCTTATTTTTTATACTCAATGTTGCGTTTACATGGATCAATTATTTAACTAGTACATGATTATTTAACTACACAAACAATATAATGGTTTTGCCTTTTAAGTTAATGGTAAACATTTATCAAAAAGATATAATTTTACTTTTTAAATTAATGGTTTTGACTTTTAACTTTAGAAAAAGTAAATATTTATCAAAACGACATAGTTTTGTCTTTTCTTATTCGGATTTTTGGATAACTCGAATTGTGTAATTCATATTCAAGTTAAACTGAAAAAATTAATTTTTAATTCGAGTTGGTCCAAATAACTCAATTAACTCGAATAACTTGAACTATTTAATTCAAAATTTGAAATTTTTATTGAATTTTTCAAATCGAATTAGATTTTACTCACCCCTAAATGCAGCAATTGTAATTTTGAACATGTCTATCAAAACCATAAGTTAAAAGAAAGAAATTCATCAATTTTTTTTTCTGAACCTTGATCATACAACCTAATAACCTAACATCTAAATAGAAAAAAAGTATACCAATTTTCATTATCATCAAAATTGTTAAATGTTAATCAAAACATGCACTTTCATATTTTTGAGTTTATGTCTTTTTTTGATAATAACTTCTTTTGTCGTTCAATCTCCATTTTATGTTAATATTGTAACACTCCTTATCCGAGCTTTATTGATAACTTCAGCAAAGGATGTCACATTTGAGCACTAAGTCACTTAAACTTAAATTCCATTATAACCACTTAATATTAACTTTATTAATATCAAATGGAGTATTAAATAGTCAATTAAAATGTAAAACTTTAGAGAAATTGTGAAAAAAATGAAATTAAATTGTCATATGCCTTAAATAAGATATTACAAGGTAATTGGTACTGATATTTGAATTAACTCATTATATAATCAAGAACCGAATTAATCGGAAGCTAAACACAAAAAAAGGAAAAGCTGTAGAATAGTCCTCGGGTTGTGTTTGTTGCTATTTTAATTTGGTAAGTTCATACAGTTTTTAATCATTATAAATGTTGATTAATTGTGTTATAAATACTTGTACATACTTAATGAATCTTGAATGAAATGAAATTGGTATAAAAGTTGAGTTTGGAATTAAACGAAAGATATTTAGATATGTATGGGATAATTAAACTATTTGTAGAGTATTTTACGATATTGAGATGAATTAGATATATGCTTTAGTTATTGGAAGTGTTGTGATAAATGAATTTCCTAAATTCTAAATAAGTCCTCCTAATAGCACTACGGTGCTTTTGATTGCATATTCGTGCTCCTGTTAGTACATTTGTGCTCTTGTTAGCACTACGGTGCTCTTGATAGCATATTCATGTTCTTGTTTGCATTAGAATGCCTTGACTGCACATTTATGCCTAGTTATGTACTTCGGTGCCTTTGTTTGCACTTTGGTGCCGCTGTATGCACTTCAGTGTCTTTGTTTGCACATTGGTGTCTTTGATTACATTTCGATACCTCTGTACAGCACAATGGTGCTTTTTGGTGTAACATAGTTACCCAAGCATTCAAAATTTATTTACTAATGTTCATCAAGCTATTGAGTTAATAGAAAAGAGAAATGACTGTTAATTATTAGATGACTAAATTCAAAGGATATATGATGAATAGATTATATGAATTTGATATTTTTAAATGGTTAAATGTTGAATTTATTATACATATATTGAAAATTTGATATTGGATTGAATTGAATTGAACTAATTAAAATACATTGTTTTGAAGGTTTTTGGACATGTTTTATGTAGGTTTGGAAGTGTGCAAATGTAATAAAAATGTAGATGGTTGGAAAAACTGATTATGAATCTAGTTGATATGTTTACAAAATAAATATGTGAGAATAACATGAAAATAGTTAGTATGGTGACACATGATTGTGATTCGGATACTTTGATCTTACTATGCCAATGTACTAACTTGTGGTTGTTTTGTGAACTTGTACAAGAGAGCTTAAGGATGTCAAAGAAATGTCATGTCATGTAACTTTGTGTCATATTTGATTAAATTGATATAAAATTTAGGTAAGTTAAGTTAGATTTCGTATGAACTTACTCAGCATATGAAATGCTTATTATGTTTTGTTTTATATTTTCTATAGTTGACACATTACGGAACAGAAAGATTAGATCAATGCAGAGCTCACATTACATAGTCTTCATTTTGGTGGACTTCCATTCATTTGAACCTAGTTATATGTGGCATGTGTCTAGAAGTATCTTGTTATTTTTAATGTTAAGTATGTTTTGAGACATACTTGCTTTTAACACTTATGCCAAGTTGTTTATGTTTACAAATTGCATGCTTTTTGGTTTATATGTATGGTTTGGGAATCAAGCAAGTAATGTTAAATGGATGGTATGGAATTATGAATGGTATATATGCACAAGATATATATAACATGTTAGAATGTGTATGTTTAGTACCTATTGATGCAAGAATGAACATTTTTTAACTGAGAAATGGAATAGTTGAAATTCATGTAATTGTACATATAGCTTGTTGTGATTTGGCTCTAAATTTGACATGTTGGTTTTATGATTTGCTTAGGTGATTATAGGTTATGTTTTGGCATGGTATTTATATGGTTTGAACATGTTTGTAATGGTTGAAATGTATTTTTAGGTCACTTTTAAAGGTTGGATTTGTATCATGTACCAAAATGGCCTATTTTTGTGCCACACAGGCTGGCACACGACCATGTGTCCCACACAGGCTAGTCATATGCCCATGTGGGTATTGTATCTTTGGTTATTTTTAATGCACACGACTACACTTTGTTACATGGCCTAACCACACGACTGTGTGACTTTTGATAAAATTTTACAGTTTGAACCACACGGCCATTGTGAGTTACACGGCCTGAGCACACGGTCGTGTGACCCTTGTTTTGCATTCCTTAACTTTTTAATATGTTGCAATTTAATCCTTGGTCATTCTTGAAGTAACTTTAGAGCTTTCTTAAGTTCAATTAAGACTCAAATCTAATTATATATTATAGTGTTTTTGTGTTTAAGATATGATTAATTATTTAATGGATTATTTATAATATAATGGATCTGTAATTTTGTAAATGTGCAAATTATTCCTAGTTAAATTCTGGATTGGTACTGGAGCATAAGTAAGCTTGTATAAAGCTTGAGAAATGTTGTATTTGGTGATTATGAATTGAATTGACTATGATTATATGATTTATGATTAATTTGAATGATAATTGAGAATTTATGAAGTATTTCCATGTTTATTTAAAATAATTGATATGAACTGAATGCATTTTGTTCCAATGGTGATTGTAGCATTTCGAAGCTTGAGTTTGATGGTCGGACCAGGTAATGTTGGAAAAATTCAATTTGAAAATGGTTTTCTTGCATAGTGAAAAATTAAAATTTTGACAATTGACCCGATTTGTGATATTTATAGTAATAAATCCTAGTCGAATTCATATATTTGTTTTCAACTTAGTGGATGTTCATTGTTCTCGTCTTTCAACCAAACGATCTTCTCCACTATCTCGTACCTCGAATTGCTTTGAGTGTGGGCTTGAACCAATTTAATCAAAAACCAAAACTAGAAAAAGTTTCTCTCCTTTTTGGGTGAAAATGAAAATTCTCTTTTCTTAATAGAAACCAGTAAAATTGGTATTCTAAAAAATATAGGTAATAGTTGAGAATAAATTCTCTCTATTTTTAGGTAGAATAAAAACATCTCAAAGATGTGTAAAAAGCTCTATTGGTGCCATCTATATAGGAAGAGAAGGTAGAACTCTTGTTGAGTTGTAGTGGTTTATTTCAAATAAAAAAATAACTTCCTACTTAGAATAGAACTAGAGTGGACGATAGAGTTGCTGCCCCCTTTATGTCCATTAGGGGCTTTTGGGCCTCTCTTACATCGAGTCCAATTACGAGTACTTATTGAAATTTTTGACCCAATACTTTGTCATTTGATCCAACTTGATTTTGTTTTTCTATTTCCCAAAATAAACTTCAATATATACATATTAAATAAATTTCTTATCTCAATTTTACCCCCAGTAAAAGTTTGACGACTTTACCCCCAATAAAATTTTAACGATTTTACTTCTAGTAAAATTTTGAGAAAATTCTTTCAATATTTCACAACTCAACATGTTCACTATGACAGAATGATTTATTTTCATTTTCAGGCTTCAAAATAGCTCAAAAATTTGAACTCATTTTTCTAATCATTTTTAAGTAGTACATATAGAATTGCATATGTATCATTTCCATTTTCATTTTTGGAAACCTACATTTATTTCCAAATGATTTCATTTCTCCATTTCAGAGAAAACCATAATCATTTCTTAATGTTTCTTATTTCTTTTTTTCTATTCATTCTATTTATTTATATTCTAACACGTAATTCATTTCTGATTTCAACGAGCTAGCAGAGGGACCAATTGGACATATATAATTGAAGCTCAATTAATTTATAATTAAGTTTTGAAATTTTACCTATTAATTATAAACTCCTTTAGTCACGAAGTCATTCCACTATAGTATCATGATTGAGCTCTCCCCAAAAATATACCATTATAAAAGTAACTACTCGATGCTCGCCTAATGACCTTGTAATAAGTGTGTTACCCTCATAGGATATTCTTGATCTCTTTGGGATAATATTTGTTCTCCCAATATGATCCTATTTTATCTCATGACAACCATTACATCTTACATAATGAAAAGTCAATTACTATTGAATAGTAATTAAGTCATTCATCACAAAGACAAAAGACCATTGGTCATGTTTTCTTTTTATCAACCATGTAATGCTAATGAGAGAATATCATTTACCTATGTCTCAGGCTATGAATTCCACTTTTGTGAATAACGCTACATACTGCAGAAGTCGTACACCCAATGCACCAACTCTCGGTTCCTTATCTATTCGAACTTAGGCTTTTACTTACATCAAAGTCTACGAGTCACGCATACATAGTCTACCATCCACTCATGATTATAAACTATGAACGTCACAAGTGAATAAATCTATAAATGGAATCAAGATCTATTTTGCTTGGGTCCTGCTCAATGTACTGTCAGTCCAATCAGTTACATTTATATCTCTATCTTTTGGGAGTCATTCGCTCCGATGCCCAAAACAATGCATCTCTCCAATTGGACTTCATAGACAACATATTAGTCTTTGAATCGGATTGTTCATTTTCGATTAGACTAAGGACATGTTTTGGTTTGTGTACTAATATAAGTTATCTTTTTGTATCATGATCCTACCACGTAATACCACTTAGTATTAGTTAAACATGAGACAAACAATGAGAAACTTTTGCTTCCATTTTTATTTTCCTGCAAAAACCATTTTGAGGATAATGATACAAAGTATATTAATCGTAATCAATGAATTTGTTTTATTAACTACTTTTTTCAAAAAAATTACAAGTTTATTGACGAATATATTAAACTCAGGGAACTAGATCCAACAGTCTCCTACTTTCCCTAGTGAAGTAGATGAGCCATGTTTCACATTCTTGTGCCCTTCCATATGTTTCCCAAAGAACTCTTTAGCTAATAGAGTCTTGGAAAAACAATTCCCAAGGTTTGCCCTCAGATGCAATTTTTTACTATATCCAATATTTTATCAAACACTGTCGTCTCCCTTAATATGTTTTGCCCTTATGTGGTTTCTTTTAGGTTTAGCTATGTTCACACTATTATAGTGTCATAGCTTCTCCATACCTCATATTCGACCCAAAAATCGAAGGTTAATAGAATCAGATTTGTGAATCGAGAGAGTGAGTGGTCATGCCTTAATTTTTGAGATTATCTATGCATTTTTAGAAAATAAATGAGGTATTGGTTTGTTAGTTAAGTGTTATTGAAACGTTTCTTGAAACCCAAGTTCAAATCCCTTCTCTAGCATAATTTTTATTATTTTGCAAATTTTGCCTTAAACCATAGTATGTGACATGCCTTAGTTTTAAAATAAATATTGCAACATTATTTCAAGAATGAGGAAAAATCCTAATGGCTAAAATAAATATGAGAAATCATGGAAATTAAATGAGGTCCCAAGGTTGAATCCTTTCTCTTACGAAATAATTAAAATTTGTAAAATCCCTTATTTTTTTCATGTGTGTACCATCCATACCCTTAAATTGTAAGTATAAATATTTTATTGTATTTTTCAGCCTGTAACTCAATTTTTCCTTACCCTAGCTGTTCACCCTCTTCCTCTCCTATTTTCTCTTCAATTTTCTTTCTTTCTCTTATTGTTGTCGTCGCCTACACCTCCCATTTTACCATCTATTTCTTCTTCTTTTTCCATCAAGATTGTGCACCATATCCTTAACTCTATTGATTCCATTTATCTTCATCTAAATCACACACAAATCTGAAATCTTGAACCCTAAGATCGGTCTCGAACATTGCCAAAAAAGTGTCATTGTCGTTTCTCTCAACTAGCTTGGGTAAGATCTCTTTTCTCTTCAATTTCTTAATTAATCTTGTCAATTAAAAACCAAAATTTCTAGATCTTTAATTTTGTGGATTTTAAATGATTTTAAAGGTATTTTTCCATATTTTAATGAGATCTCAAACCGTTTTAAAATTTAGCCCTAATTTTGGCCATCATGGGTGGTGGTGCGTGTGCCTATGTACAAAAAGGGGGTTGTTTTGTTTATTGGGTCTTGCCCATATTTTTATAGTATTAAATTGTTTTCTTGAACCCTCTTAATCATCCTTTAATCACATGTTAATTTGAGAGAGACGTTCTTGATCAATTAGCCAATCGGATCCCACAAATTGTGAAGCGTAAGTGCAATTAAGAATAAATAGTTTGTTATTTCGACATAGTTATTGGGTAAAGGTTATGAATTGATTAAATGAAGGAATTTAATAATTTATTATTACTGATTTTTCAGTATATTATTGAATTAGGTGCTAACCCAAACGCCCCAAATCATTCGTAAAGGCAAAAAATAATTGTACGTATGGTTCGCATCGATACAGTATAAGGAATCTAACTAGTTTGGATTCATAAAATAGTTATAATTTCAACGATTGATTTGAACCCATAAGTGGGTGTTTGGGGGTTTTTTTAATGGAAAATTAATTGAATTTATACGGAATTTTAGTTTAGGTTCGTTTCAGGAGTTATTAAGGAAAATTAAAAAGATTCACTAGTGTGCTGCGAGGAAGCAAAAAATAAGGTGTGGGTCCTAAGCTCATAAAATTGTTTGAAAATATTAAATATCATGTTATATTTGATAAATTAGCTTACTGATTGGCTTGGTTGAATAGCAAAATTATTGATTTTTTGAGTGGCCGAACTAAGTGTGTTTCGAGCCTAAAAGATTGACAAAATTGCTAGTTTGATAGTATGAATGTTTTATTGAGTTTGTAATTGCATATTTGAGTTATGAGATATGAGAATGTTTGACTGAATGCTATAATGTGTTGAGATATTAAACTTATGTATGATTTAAATGCATGATACTTTTGTTATATTTTGTACTGAAAAGGGTGCTATTTATGCATAATAAAAATCCGTAAAATATGTGAAACTGAACGATATTGATTGATACTAACACAATGGTAATTTGAAAGATGGGAACATTGTTTCTATTTACTGAAAGTATGTGATTATTGAGGACATGCTGAGCATGTCAAATGAATGTGAAAAGTATAGAGATATGCTTATGTATGAGATTGTGTGACATATTGCAAATGCATTGCGTTGGGGTTTTATGATTGACGGAGAAGTTCCATGGAGTACCGATGACATATTAAGTCCGTATTATTCGTAGTTAGTGCATTGCACCTGGAGTACCGAGGGGAATGGAGATTTATCGCATTTTTACTGGCAACTTGTTTGCATTTTTATTGGTAGAATTTTTTGCATATTGTTATCGGTGGTTTTAACAACAACGGGTTTAATCCCATAATGTTTTGAAGTTCGGATGACGGGTAATTGGGAACTCATGGTGTGTAGCGGATAGTATGGGTAGGAACATTTTTGCATTGCATTATGCTCACGACATATTGAAATGTTATTGATTTATGATATGTGTTGTACTATGTTGAATTGAATGGTATCGAAATTAATGATTGTTACTCGAATGAATGACGTCCCATGCTCATACATCGTTTGACATCAATTTGATAATGGCTATGCAATGATATGAAATTCCTATGATGGTTCTGTTTTCTTTTGTTAAAGCCAATCTGTTTCATTGTATTCGATATTTATGTTTGTTTAAATAATTTTTCGACTCACACTGAGCTTTTCATAAGCTCACCCCTAATAGTGTTTAACTTTTTAGGTAAACCTCGAAATTAGGATCAGACTCGGCATTCGGAGAATCACCTTAGAGCTCAGACTATTATTAATAAGTATTAATCAGTCTCTATTAGTTTTGGTTTGTAATTTTTAATGACTTCTGGTCTGTGGCTTGGTAACTTTTCTTCTAGGATATTTGCATGCATGGATTACTCAAGCATAATAACCAGATAATGCATGATATCAAGCTTAAGTAAAATTTGATATTGTTTCCTAGTTTCCACTACATTACAAAGGAACCATTTTTGAAAAACAAATTAAAAGGCAACTAAGTTTTCAAAATAACTTGAAAAATGGTTTTCCGCTGCATTAGTTTAACATCAAGTTTTTTTTTAAAGAAGAGTGACAAGCAAATGATTTTTATAAAACAACACTATCAATAATAAAATGAATCCTAAGTATACACGACCTAATGAATGAATGCTTTTAAGCTAACTCAAAGTACAACTACGATTTTTTTTTAAAATGAGTTTATTTCAAGTATTCAAAAGTAACATAAGTTAGCTTAGTCATTTCGGTGGCTAATGTAGCCGTCTCAATCTAGCCATAATGTCTAGATAGGGTTTTGGAGGTTACACTTCCGTTGTCTTAAGGAAAACCTCTAAATAGAGATGGAATCCTGATGTGGAAGGTTGATTCCTTTCTTTGAATTGGTTATTGAATAACGCTATAATATCTTGTCTATGTGTGAAGCTTGAGATAATGCTATCTCTTTGTTCTTTCGATCTCTTAGGATTCGAATGCCTAGAAAAATATTAGCTTCTCCCATGTCCTTCAGGCTAAACTGTTGGGTTAACTACAATTTAATCAATAATAATGTCCCTTCATCATTTCCAATGAGTAAAATGTCAATCAACATATAGAATGAGAAAGACCACCTTTAGGTCCTCTAAACTTTTTAACCACATGGTTATTCTACGTTTTGGTCGAATCCAAAAGTCTTGATTGCTTGATCGAATCTTTGATTCCATGAGCGGGATGCTTGCTTAAGTCCATGTATAGATCTAAGCAATTTGCAACTTTATTCTTGTTTCCTTTAGCTATATATACAGTGGGTTGCATCATGTAGATGCTCTCTTTAAGATATTGTTCAAAAATGTTGTATTATCATCCATTTTTTAGATCTCGCAATGAGGGTTTCCATAATGGATAGTAACATGTGGATTGACTTGAGCTTGGCAATCGAAGAGAAGGTTTCTTCATAATCGATACCTTCTTTCTAAGTATAACCTTTTGCTACAAGTTTGGCCTTATGAGTTTCCACTTTTCCATTTGCATTTCTTTTCCTCTTGTAGATCCCCTTACATCCTATGGGTTTTATCCCTTCTGGTAAGTTTACAAGTTCCCAAACTGAGTTGAAATACATAGAGTCCATCTCAATTTTCATAGTTATTTCTTAGAGCTTGGAATCAGTATTCTGCATCGCTTCGCCATATGTAAGGGAGTCATCATCTTTCCGTTTGACAAACTCAGTGTTAAAAACACTTCCGCTAGGTTAGAAGAACACAGGCCTACGATAGACCCTCCTACTACAACAAAGCTCCCTATACTGCTGATTGTTTGTAAGTCTACTATTAGGAGTTGGTTCTGGAACCGTTTCCATAGGGTTTTGTATATTTCTCAAAAGCTCCTCGAGTACCTCTTTACTCCGAGGTTTGAAGTCATTTATGTAACTTTCTTCAAGGAAAGTAGCATGAGTTGAGACCATAACAGTTTGCTCTTTTGTATTATAAAACAAACCATCCTTTGTTCCCTTTGGATATCTTACTAAGATGCACGATTCTATCTATAAGTCTAACTTCCTTACATCTTTATCCAATATGTGGGTCGAGCATCCCCAAATCCTAAAGCGATTGCCATGCCACAATTCGTATGGGTTTTTATTGCTGACTTAGTTGACACATCATTTAGATTATAACAAGTCGTTTGTACAACATATCCCAAAAAAGAGATTAATAGCTTTGAATAACTTAAATCGAACATACCATTTCTAGCAATGTTCGGTTTCTTCTCTCTGCCATGCCATTTTGTTGTGGAGTGCCCAACGCGGTTAACTAGGATTGAATCCCATTCTCTAAAAATTACCCTTAGAACTAATTAGATAAATATTCCCCACTTCGATCAGGCTAAAGTGCCTTTTTGAGTAAACCTAGTTGTTTCTCCTGTTCTGTACGGAACTCTTTGAATTTATCAAAGGTTTCACTCTTGCGGTGGCATCAGGTATATATACTCATATTTGGAATAGTCATTAATAAAGGTTACATAATACTCGTAAGCACCTCTTGCACTAATGTTCATGGAGCCACATACATTGTTGTGCACAAGTTTTATGGGTTTTTCGGCCCTTGTTCCTTTTGAATTAAAAGATCGCTTAGTCATCTTACCTTTCAAGCAAGATTCATATTGTAGAAGATCAACTTCTTTAAGTGAACATACGATACCGTCTTTCACAAGTCTAGTGATTCTTTATCGGTTAATATGATCAAGTCTCAAATGCCAAAGGTATGCTTCATTAGAGTGAGAAGTTTTAAGTATTTTATTTGATATTTTAGTCTTAAGCAATGTGTACATCTTTGGTTTGATAAAATAGAGATTATTTGATATCCGTCCCTTACAGATAAGATTGCTATTTCTAAATATTACAATTCCATTTAAAAGTTACAGTCAAACCGTCTTTATAAAAACTACGACAAAAATTAAACTTCTTTTGAAACTTGGTACATAGGAAATGTCTTTTAAAATAATCTTCCTAAAAGTATCAAAATAAAGATGTACATCTCCCATTGCTTTAGCTGCCACACTTGTCTCGTTCCTGGTTTGCAACGATAAGCTCTTATCTTTAAGATCTTTCGTCTCCTTGAATCCTTGTAGAGAAACACAAACATGATTAGTGATTCCCGGATCAATGACCCAATGGTCTATTGAATCTCTCACTAAACAAACTTCTGTCATCAATAGTTCCATACCTTTACCTTCTTGGGAAATGTGCCCATAGTGTAGTAAACATTTAACTATTTTCTATTTATTTGAATGATGAATAAATAAATAAGTTAAATTCACATTTCACTATTACGTCTTTTATATTTTGCATTTATAGCAAAATTGTGACAAGCAAATATTAGCTGATTGATTGTCTAAAGTTCAAACTGAAGATAAGTGGCATTGGTAGCCGGTACGTTGGGTACATAACTTGTGTATAGAATGACTTTAGTAGCAACAGTGGAATTCATAGCTCAATTAAAGAGTTAATGATATCTTCTTAATGGCATTGTGTGGATTGATAAATATGGAATGTGACCATTGGTTATTTGTTCTAGAATGAGCAATTTATCACAGTTATTTGTTGACAATGGTCATATTAATCATTAAGAAGACACAATGGTGACAATGAGATAAAATAGGATTGTATTGAATAAACAAATTTAACTCAAAGGAATCGAGGATATCATATGAGGGTAACACACATATGACGAGGTTATTAGACAAAGTAGCTGGATGAATTGCTTTCGTCAAAAGTATACAGTAAGGATTTTTCAATTATGGTACTTCTTGTGGATTGACTCCATGATTAAGTAATTGCAAATTATTGGAACGATACTTCTGGACATAATTGCAATCACTAGAGTCTAATTGTATATATCCGATTGGTCCCTCAGTTAGCTCAACAAAAGCTTGATCGGACTGCATTTGACTCAGAACAAAATTCTACAACTTTGGGAGTAAATTAATTGATTTGATTAATTCGATGTGGAATTAAATTAGGTGGTCGTAAGAATTGTTCAACTAGAGAATTTGATTAAAGAATTTTCTTGACAAATTAATTTGGAAAATCTAAATGACTTTTGGAAAAATTAATTTTGATCAAGTAAAATTAAATTAATCAAATAAATTAAAATTAATATGATATTTTTGGAAGTTAATTTTCAAGTTAGATAATTGGCCCAATGAGTAATTGAACTTGAAAATTGAACATTGGGCTTGAGATTTTCCAAATTTAATTTAGTACTTATCTTAATAGTATTTTTTTAATTTAATATTAAAGTTGTAACAACTCGATAGTCAGGGGTGTCAAAAAGTGAGATTTGGGACTCCATTCCCGTAAAACAAACCCATGAATATTTTTATTAAATATTTATGAGGTTAGTCTAGAAATGAATTAAATTTTGGTTAGGTAATTTGCATGAATTAGAAGCTATAATGGTACAAGGACTAAATCACATATGAGTTAAAAGTTGAATTATATATTGAAATAAATTAAAGGGACTAAAGTAGCAATTAAACCATTAAATAAATGGTTGTGTATAGGTGGCCGGTTATGGTTAAGTGTAATGCATGTATATATTTAATATATTGTATATTATAAAATTAAAAATAATTATTATAATAATAAAAGAAAGAATAAATAAATAGAAAGAGAATTGCATGCAAATTAGAAAAGAAAGAAAGAAGAAAAGAAGAAGATAGTGACACACGGCTAGGGACCTAAGGGGTTCAAGCTCAAATTGGTTAGTGCAATTTAGTTTTTTTCTTGTAATTTTCATAATTTTGGAATTCGGGTATCGAGGGCTACCCCAACTCATGTTGTAATTTTTAATATTATTCAAGATTTTAGATGTTGACATTGTTGAATAGTTTAAGTATTAGGGATTAAATAGATAGATTTTTAAGTTGAAAATGGAAAATGACTAAATGTGGAATAAATTGTTGATTTTGAGCAATAGGAACTAAATTGTGAAAAATTTGAAATTAAAGGGTCAAATTGGAAAAGAGGAAGCTAAATTTAGTTAGAGTGAAATTAGTATAAAAATATAAAGTTAAATGTGAAGGTTAAAAACTAGTCTCGGTTTAAGGACTAAATTGAAGAAAAAGAAAAATATAGTGTGAAAATTGAAATTCAATGTGAAATTGAATTGTGCAATTTTAATGTATTTTAATTGTTTTATTCCGTAGCTAACGTCATACCAAAATCCTTGAGTAAAGAGGGGAAGGATAAAATCGACGTTGAATAGCTTGAAATTCACGGTTAGTGTTTACCTTAACCCACCAAGTGTTCGACAAAATTCCTTAAAGAGATTTTTTTTTGGTTTTGGTGTTTTTCTAAGTGGTTAATAACTAGTATGGCCCCAAAGAAGCGTTCTAGGACTAGTGCATCTTCTTCCAATCCATCTAGTGAGTTGGAGTCATCGTTTAGCACTTATTTTCAAGACTCGTATTTTACATCAAAACGTGTATGGGAGGCTAGCAAAATTGATATAGTCATGTTAGAAGCTATTCTCTTTGCTTATCTCCCTATTTTACAAAATTGGGGGTGGATGGATTTTTTAAATATTTCTTTGCCAACTTATTTAAATATTGTTCGAGCTTTCTTTTCAAATGCCAAACTCGAACATGATGAGTTTGGCAATATCGTTACTACCATCACTTCATTTTTAATTGGAACTCCTATTCATCTCACTCTCGATGAAAAAGGGCATTTTGATCCCTACTTTTTTATCCAGTCTGGATCGGCATCCAAACTCAATCTCCATGATCGTGTCCGCCATTTAATTCTCACTTGGAATTGAAGACTATCAAAAAGTATGCCAAGCTTCAAAACACTGATTATTGGTGGCTCGATTGTTTTAAATTCGATAGGCATCCTGACCTTACACTTATCTTGTTTAATAACATTACAAAAGCTATTGGAAGGGCGATGAATACCAACATCACTCTTCCACATGGTACATATTTTTCATACGTTTTTAGGCAATTAGGCATTAACACCCATGGAGACACCCCTGTTTCTTCTAATCAACCTATTATTTATGGGGCCCTACATCATGCTGCCACCAACACTTGGATGAAACATGACCATCCGACGGATAATGAAGATGACGGCATCAACATTGCCTTGGACGATATTCAGGTACCTTAGCCTATTGCCCCACAGACTTCTTCATTGCATGCTGCTCAACCCTCCTCCGAGGTTAATAGTGTTGTCCTCGATGCTATCCATTCCTTGAGCAATGACATTTGAGGTATTAAGCAAGATGTTAACTCTCGTCTCTCGACTTTGGAGACGCAAATTGCATCTCTTTTAGCCCGTTTTCCTTCGACGCCTCCTTTCTCCCCTCATCATGAAGATTAGACTAGCTCTAGACCATACATTTCATTTTCATAACATTTGCACATTCATTTTTATGTTTATGCCTATTTGTTATTATTGCACTTTATTGCTTTATTTGTATCTTAAGATACCTTTTATATGCTCATTCAACTTTATCTATCTTTCGATAAGCTAACTTCTTTGCCCTTTAAGTTTTATTTACCTTTTGATATAAAAAAAGGGAGAAGAAAATGTAAATTGATTGATTACTCTTTGTTGATAATTAAATGCAAATTTTTGTGACCAAAATTTTTTTTAAGTAAAAATGAATGCCAACTTGAATGACAAATTTTATTTTGGCCTCAAATTTAAAATGTATTTTATTAAATGGAGCAATTTTTCAAAAATAAATTTACCAAATGTTTTGTTATATCAAAAAGGGGAAGATTGTTAAACTAAGCTTGATTTGATAAAAGATTTTGATATAACAAATTAAAATTGTTTTTGAATATAAGCTAAAATGGACAAAATAATTTTAAAATTTGAATTCTAAGAAATAAAACTTTGAATATTTACAATAAACTCTTAGAAAATTTTGAAACTATTTTAAAATCAAGTGAAAATGTTTTTAACCAAGTCAAAATGATCTCAACTAAGTTAAAATCATTTTCACACATCAAAATGATTTTCAAACAAGTCAAAATTGCTCCAGGCCAAAAAGTATTGATACCATTTGGCCAAGTATCAATAATTTTTGAAAAAAATTGATACCCTTAGAAAATCGAGACCAAAAAGGCATTCTTTCAAAACCCTAAAAATTATTGATACCATGTTTTTGGTATCAATATTTTTTTAAAAAATAATCGATACCTTTCTTAAAAACGATACCAAAATTGTATTATGTTTCTCATAAACCCTACAAAGTATCGATCCGGTATCGATACTTATTTCAAAAAGTATCGGTAAAATATTGTTGAAGTATTAATTATTTCATTCCAACGGTCATTGAATTAGCATTTATAACAAAAAATATTGATACCCTTTTTGAAGGTATTGATACTCGCAGTTACAGGTGAAATAAATGCTCTGGTTTTACATCCCCAACGACAATATTAACTTCACCAACAACCTCAACAGTTGGAAATCTATTAGGGGGTATAAATACCATCTTTTAAAGTCCTAAAACAACCATGAAAGTACTTTCAAGCAAAAATCTTCAATCAAACAACCTTAGAGCTTAAATTTTCATATTTCTTCTTACACACACTTCTGAGCTTTATCTCTATTCTTTTGCTCAAGTGTATCTGATTGTATTTGTGCTTCAATTTGCAAACAATTTTATCTCGTAAGGACTGTTTCTTTGTTTGCTCATTTGTATCTCTTTGAGAGGGTTTAAAACTTAAGATTTGTGTAGAAATCTTAAGGATTTGTAAGGTTAAACCTTGTCCTCAAAGGTTGAAAAAATTTAGTGAATGTGGGAAAATCCTTAGTGGTGGAAAGCTAAGGTAGCGGAGTAGGCAATTGGGGCCGAACCACTCTAAATTCTTTGTGTTCATTGTTTCATTCATGCCTTTTCTTTCACCAAATTTTTTCAAGGCCAATTCACCCCCTCTTGGCATTTTCAGGTTGCTTCATCGAGCTATCAATTTTCCTTGAATTTTACCATTTTCATAAATCAGTCCATAAACTTGAAAATCGTCAAAAATTACTTAACAAAATACTTATATTTAACAACCAAGCTTAATAATCTATCATAAAATTTCAAGAACACTTCAAATTAATCCATGGTAAAATTCTAAACATTTAACAATTTAACCCCCCAGGTTAGCTAGATTAAGCTAATACGAGCCTAAAAACATAAAAATCATTACAAACGGAGTCAAAACACTTACCATGCATCAAAATCAATTTGAACGAATGCTTTTTCCGTAAAGAAAAGGTGTTCCGGTCATCCCTTCTCCAAATGAAAGGGATGATATATTTTTCCTTACTTAATTTTAAGTTTAATTGCATAATTACCATTTTACCTTTAAATATTAGACCAAATTTCACCAAATGCCAAGCCATGATCATCCACTAACCTTAAAATTGGTTGAATTACTACTTAAGACCCTTATTTCATGCTTTTATATCCATAAAATACAAATAAAGCTATGGCTATTAAATTTCACATCTTTACAATCTAGTATTTTCTAATTAATTAATCATTTAAACATCAAAATTTCTTAACGAAACTTTAATACAACATTAATAACACTCTGTAAATATTTTATTAAATATTTACGGCTCGCTCATTTTCTAATACTACTTGACTTTAGGGTTATACCACTTTCTAATACAACATTAATAACACTCTGTAAATCGAAACCCTAGCTGATCTAACAGTTCCTCCAGTAATAACCACTACAATATTCTGTTGAGGTCTGGCTTCTCCGGCCCGCTTTAAAGGTCACAGATTTGGATTAGTATAACAAACTCTCTCTTAGTCTGAATTTTATTCTTTTCCTTTCCCTTGTGCTCCAAGTGTTTACTCTCTTTCTCCATCTTAGTCCTTTCAACCATAATCTTGAAAATCTTTTCTATGACTCCCAAAATCGCTTGGGACACTACATCATCCTTAACCTCCCAATTTTTGCCTTCAGAAGTAGGCACAATCACGATGTCATTCGTCGCTAGTTTAGGCACAATTCATTGAGAGGCAAATGACTCAACTTGGGAAGCTCGACTCTAATCCCCATGGTTCCTCATTCTATGGTTGTTCATTATGTATCCTATGATCTTAAGTTTGATTTACAGTTCTAGAAAAACAATCACTAGCTGCCTTCAATCAACTTTCAGTTTCCTATCTTACAGTTTCAAAGATAATATAAATACTAGATATTTCTTTTCTATATCTATAGTAATAAACCTTTACTGTGTACCTATAATTTAACAGTATCTTTTCTATGGTAACCGACACCGAAGTCTCAGACCTTTTTGTATAATATTGTTTTAATTATTCTTTGTGTCTTGTTTTTTACAAAATACCCGCTCTATTATCAATGAATAAATGCAGACCCATTAAAACCTCAGGCCGAGTTTATGAACGTGTCTTTGATACCACTAAATGTAACCTCCCTAACTTGGCCTAGATGTTATGGCTAGATTAAGAAGGTTACATTAGCCACTGAAATGGCCAAGCTAACTTACGTTACTTTTAAAAACCTTAAATAAACTCATTTTAGAGAAAAACCGTAGTTTTACTTTGAGTTAGTTTAAAAACGTTCATTTATTAGGTCACCTAAACTTAAGATCCATTTTATTATTGACAGTGTTGTTTTAGAAAATTTGTTTGTTCGTCACTTGTAAAAAAAACTTGATGTTAACTAATGCAGTTGAAAAACCATTGTTCATGTTATTTTGGAAATCTAGTTGCCTTATCAATTTTTTTTCCAAAAATGGTTTCTTTGCAATGCAGCGAAAATTAGGGAACAATGAC
This sequence comes from Gossypium hirsutum, assembly GCF_007990345.1. NCBI lineage: Eukaryota > Viridiplantae > Streptophyta > Magnoliopsida > Malvales > Malvaceae > Gossypium > Gossypium hirsutum. The sequence continues at coordinate 41,303,950 of NC_053442.1, read as the reverse complement.
AAATTTTACTTAAGCAAGATATCATGCATTTTTCGATTATTATGCTTGAGTAATCCATGCATGCAAAAATCCCCAAATGAAAAGTTACCAAGCCACAGACCAAAAACAATTAAAAATTACAAACCAAAACCAATAGAAACTTAATAATACTTATTAAAAATAGCCCGAGGTCCAAGGTGATTCTTTATATGTCTAGTCTGGTCCTAGTTTCGAGGTTTACCTGAAAAGAAAAACACTATGAGAGAGTGAGCTTATGAAAGCTTAGTGTGAGTCGAACAATTATTTAAACAGACATAAAATCAAATATAGTGAAACATATTAGCATAAATAGAAGAATACAAAACCATCATTGTAATTACGTATCATTACATAGCCATTATCAAATCGATGTCAAACGATGTACGAGCATGGGGTATTAAAAATTTCCTACCCAAATCATCCGCTACACACTACAAGTTCCCCAGAACCCGTCTGCCAAACTCTAACGAAGGCGAGCAAATCTCGATGTGGTAATACCACCAAATGAATATAATTGCAGAAAATTTGCCATTTAACGAATAAATGTGATAAAATCTCCAAATCTCCAGTGTAGTGCATTGACTACGACTAAATGCGGACTTAATATGTTGTCAAATCTCCACGAAACTCCTCCATCATCCACAATAACAATCTCACCCAAATGCACATGCAAGATGTCATACAATCTTATACATTTAAGTCGGCACACGTGAACTAGTTAGGTTTCTTACATTGGTTTGATGCTAATTGCACGCATGAACGTCTATCGGTTTTACTGTTGATTTGGGGCATTTAAGTCGGCACTTAACACATTTAAATACTAAAAAATAAGTATCTATTACAAGATTAAAATATTAATCCGATCAATTAATATTTTACCCATCATCTAAACCGAAACTACACACTTGCCCATAATCAACCACACTTGCATTTCCCGAATTGTCAGATCTGAGTCGCTGATTGATCAAGATTTACTTTTCCTAAATTACACATTATTAAAGGATAATGTAACAATTCAAGAACCCAGGATATTTCTATAAATAGATGGGAAAATTTAAAGAAACAACAGCCCCCTTTTGTGCCTCTAGGCGCCGTAGACCACTACTAATGGTGGCGAAATTGGGGCTGATTTAAAACCAAAATTGCAATCATTTTAAAGATTTGAAAAATACCCTTTAAACATTTTAAAATAACCCTAATTATAGATCTGGGATATTGGGTATTTTATTGAAAGATCCACCAATAGGAACGAAAGAAAAGCACTTACTCAAGCAAGAAGATAGGGGCGACAACGGAGTTCTTTTGAGGCATCAATTGAGACCAATCTTGAGTGATAAAATTTCAAATTTAATGCTGAAAATTTTATGATAAAAATACAATAAGAAGAGGAAAAGAATGGTGTAAGAACCCATTGCAAAAAGAAGGAAAATTAATGGCGAATCTTAGTGGCTTGGGCTGCAGCACACAAAGGAAGAAAGAAAGAAAGAAAATTGCAGAAAAAAGAGGAGAGGAAGAGGGTGAACGTCTAGGGTAGGGAAAAATTTAATTGAAGGCTAAAAAATACAAGAAAAAGTTGTATTTATACCTTGTGTTCAAGGCTTGGATGGCACAACATAAGGAGAAGGGGAAATTTTAGCAAAAATTAAGTTATTTTAAAAGAGAAGGGAAGCAAACTTGGGACCTTAATCTAATTTCCTTGTTTCCTCATATTTCTTTTAACCACTAGGCTATTTCCTCATTCTTGAAATAATTTTTCAATGTTTATTTTAAAAACAATGTGTATCAGATACTAGGGTTTGATGCAAAATTTTCAAAATAATAAAAATGGTGTGAGAGAAAGGATTTGAACTTGGGTTTCAAGAAACGTTTCACTAACATTTAACCAACAAACCAATATCTCATTTATTTCCTAAAAATGCACAGATAATCTAAAAATGAGGGCATCACCACTCTCTTTTGGTTCACAAACCCAATTCTACTAACTCTTGATTTTTGGGATGTGACAATATTTATATTCATATTCATTGTAAATTTTAACATGTGTTCTCCCGCAAGGTCGAGTCGTGATCTGCCAGTCTGGTTTGCAATAAAGCTACCTTACTAGAGGAATAAAAAATAAAGCTTCTTCCGTATTTTCACATATCACAAATGGTTTGGTACTGGGCTCGCACCCAAGGTAGGTATTTACTGCGACCATGGCCATGTTCATATATACAACATTAACTTGTTACGCATATGTTAATACACACCATATCGACAAATCTTCAATAGAGACAAACCATATCATAGAGTTTCAAAACCCAAAAGAAACAAAAAAAAAATCTCTAGAACCTTCAGGATAGGATCTACTCTATTGGTCCTTGGAAACATAAAAATATATAGACTTTTTCATGCCCTTTTTAACCTAAATTCATGCAGTTTCGTAGTAATTCTTGTTGAAAAATATAATATAATTATAAAATAGTTATATTGTACCTAAATTATTAACATATTGAATTTTAATTAATTTTATAATAAAATTTTCATAAGTTTTGATTTATTTTCAAAAAATTTGCACAAAGGATAAAAATTGGCTCAACAAATCATTCGACAAACTTGAGTTTGTTAGGATAAGTTACTCATAGCAGTCTGCAGCTGTAACTATTCTCCAAGGCTCACCTCACTTAGCTATCTGTATCTATTAGTGCAAGTCACGTGACATAAGAATTATCTATGGGTCTTTTTCCACAAGCTTATAAGTAAGAATCAGTAAGGATTATCTCTCAAGGAAGTAATTGCGTAGGAGTTCGTAAGGAAAATTATTGAAGAAAGAATCTATGGGTATAATTCACCAAATTATCAAACGTCTATAAATCTATATTTTTCTATTATACATCTATGAAATCTCATAAGTGGAAGCCTTATATGTGCAAGACAGTGTATAGTCTGAATGTTAAATCTCCTGATTTCAAATCATCCGTAATAGATCCATTGCAGTCAAACAAGTTGAATTGTTCTCCAAGATGTGCAAACATGTGATGGTTTCATTAAAGATAATGTATCAAGTACAAGTTGAGCCAATTTTTACGATGTCAAGACTATGCAAATAAGATTGGCAAACTGTCCAGACAAAGTCAAACATGACTTTTGAATCATGAAGTACATGCTTGCTAGTGTTGTGTTGATACAAGTTATGGACAACTCACTAATTTCATTTGAACTTACCTATATGTTATTATCTATTGCAGGTAAAAAGGGGAAATTCGTGGATTCGAGGAGGGATCAAGTCAGAATTTGTCGTGCTCAAGTAGACTTACTTCTTACTCGTAATATGCATACAGTGGGGCGACCTAGAGGAGGAGCCTCAGGGTCATAGTCGAATTTTTAATTAAGTATGGTCAGGATATTATTTTCAAGACTAAGTAAATCTTTCAATATTGTAAAGTTACCTTTGTAAAATTTTTGCATCTTAAATTAAAGGTATATAATTTTAATAAATTCTTGAATTGGTGAAGTCAATTAGCTAATCGTGTTAAATAATATTTATATTACATGAATATGATTTGTGAAATGTATTTATGGATGTCTTAGTTAAATTCGGACATGGAGTGTAGCACCCTTTAGTCTGGATCCGGCGATAGGTCAGGTATGGGGTGTTACAAGGAGAGAGGGGTTCGGGCCTCTTCAATATTGGGTCCAATTATATGTGCTTCTTGAAGTTTTAACCCAACACTTTATAATTTAATCCAACCTAGTACATGTTTTCTTATTTCCCAAATAAATATTTTTCATTAAATTAGTTTAAATTAATTAATTTTCCAATTAAATAATTTTCTCAACACAATTCTAATTATGTTAAAGTCATGAAAACTTAATAGTAAAAGAATCTATGGGAAAATATATTTAATTTTCATATTCAATGGATTCATAATAACCAATTAGTTTAAATTCATTTTTGAACTTTAATTATTTAAAAATAATAATTCAAGAAACTTGAATTAATTCTCAAGTCATTTTCATACTTAGTGAGAAACCATATTCATTTACAAATGTTTGGCTAAATTTATCATTTCTATCCATTTCTGTTCATTTGGTTCTAAATGCAATTCATTTCTGGTTTCAACAAGCTAGTAGAGGGATTGAATTAACATATATAATTAGGGCTCTAATAATTTATGATTAAGTTCCAGCTTTTCGCCTATTAATTGTAAACTTATTTAGTCATGAAGTCATTCCACTATAGTATCGTGACTGAGTTCTCCCTAATTACATGCCATTATGATATCTTTAATATCTTTGGGATCAATTCCTTCTCTCGATATGATCCTATTTATCTCATGGTAACCATTACATATCCCTTCATGAAAAGCCAATTAATATCAAATATTAATTAAGTCATTTATCACAAGGACAAATGACCCGTGGTCACGTTTAGTTTTCATCTACCATGTAATGCCACTAAGAGATTATCATTTATCCATTTCTTGGGCTATGAATTCCACTATTCTGAATGATGCTACATAATGCAGAAGTCGTATACCGTTCTGATGCTCAAGACAAAGCTTCTCCCCAATTGGACTTGATAGGCAACATAGTATTCTTTCTATCATTTTGCTCATTTTCGATTAAACTAAGGGAATTTTTAGGTTCATCTACTAATATAAGTTGTATTTTCGTGTTATGATCTGACCATGTAATACCACTTAATATTAGTTAAATGCTAGATAATTAATAAGTCAATATTTGCTTCCATTTTGCTTTGCATGCAAAAACATCGAGGATGATATATAAATGGTATTAATGTAATTAATGAATATTATTAAACCAATTTGCTCAAAAAATACAAGTGTACATAGATGAAAATACTACACTTAGGGCACCAGATCCAACATAAACATCCTAGGAACTCTCTATAAGAGTTAAACATGAATTCCATAATATGATTGGCTAACAAATCCTTTAAATATAAGTTGAGCCATATAATTCAATTAATTTAAGTAAATCATATAGTAACACTAAATGAGGTTTGAGTGAACTCTGTATGATATGCTTATGAAGGGATTAACATTATTAAGGAATAAGATAAGTAGGTTTATCCATGGTTACTTAATCTCACACATTAGTTGTTTAAAACGTGTAGGTTTTGAGTTTGTTGAGAAGTCATGAGGTTAGCTTGGGAGGATCATATCACCATTCAAGTTTTGAGGTTTTACTTCAATTCTTTTTAGTGCCATTTTTACTTGATTATTGCGTTGTACTTAAAGGCTTGATTAGAAGTGTATTTTGTAATGTTGAATGGAAAGTTTAAATCCATTTGATTTTTCTTAACAAATGATTGTGTGCGCCCTTTCATCTCTAAATGAGTTTTTCTATGTATTTAAGACTAAATGAGTTTAATTTTTGTTCTATAATGCTTTTAGTATGTTGAAATGATATGGTGGTGTTTGGGTATGATTTTAAGTTTTTTTTGGATTGATTTTTGCCCAAGAGAACCCAAGTTTCAGTACCTAACTTAAAGGTATTGGAACATGGCTTGAGAATAGCCAAAATTCTATAATAATAGGCCTAGGTGCTGATACCTTGAGTATAGGTAGCGATACCTAGCCCCTAGACAAGCTTCCCTACACTATTTTGGTCGTTTTGAGCTTCCCGAAGCTCGTACTTGATTTCAAACACCTCTGATCATCCACATAAAGTTTTTATATGTTTTTAAGATGATTTTAAAGCTCTTAAAATGATTTTATCCTATTTTTATGATTTTATTAAATTGTTTTAAAATTTGACGTTATTAGAAAATCTCTGTCTTTCTAAACCAAATGACCTCGATTTAAGCTATAAACTTTGAACACTTGGTTTATGCTTTCGATTTTTCCAGCATGCATTTAATGACCCAAAAATGATTTTTAAGTATATTTGAATATTTATTGATTTTTCCAATTTGGTTTAAAGAACACTAATATGTTGTGAAACGAATGTTTTTATAAAAGAAAATTTTTGGTTTAAGTCTGAAACTGCTTCAATAAAACCTTCCACTTGTACCGTACGTCGAGACACGTGAAAAGTGTTACAAACAATCTGATTATTATTATACAATAATATTTTTAATTCTTATCAATCTTATATTTATTTATCTTAATGTTTATATAAAGACCAATAGTCTTTAATGTCTCATTTTTCCTTTGTTCTAAGTTTTTATTTGTTTATTGGATTAAAATACTAGCATAAATGATAATAGTTTTAATGTAAAATTTTTTATTTTAAAATTTTTCTAATTGAGCTTGTTCATTTTTAGGTAACTAAAAAAAAGAGATGGAGAAGAAAATAAAATTGAAGTAGAAGAATAAATTAAAGATGAAGATGTTTAAATTTTAAAAAAAATATTGAAAGAACTATTAATGTGGGTGACATTGGTGTTATATGAAGCTTCATTAGGAGTTAAAAACAAGAAAATTGGTTTTATTTGAAGTTTTATTTAAAATATTGGAAATTTTAGTATATGTTTTTTCTTTGGTGAAAAGATAGTCTAAAGAAAAATCAAAAGATTACAAAGTAGGACTAGGGAATAAAGAACCCCTAGCAATATCTTCTTCTAAAGTTCTTTGAATCTCCAAAGGTGGGGCTTCAAATAAGCACAATTCTTCATCGTTTGCAAAGGTCATTTAGCTAGAGAGTCCGCTGCATGATTATCCTCTTTATGAATGTATTGTATGAACCACCTTTCTTTTTGGAATAGAATATTTTCAATTCTTCTAATGAGAGAGATACTTGAGGCATTTGAATTATGATCACAAATGACTTTGACTGCCTCTAGATTATTTGACAGAATAAATACTCTATCATCCTCTTACTTTTGTAGTAACAGCAACCCGTCCAAAATTACCCCATAACTCGGCAACGAATACTGAAGACTTCCCTAGGAACCTATTATAGCCTAAAATCCACTTCCCTGTTTCATCCCTAATCATGCCACCTGCAGTAGATAAACCAGTATTTGTTCGAACAACACCATCAGTATTAAGGTAAACACACGTACCTGCGTAAGAGAGCGCATGGAGGGGTCTAGTATTCGCCATGACGTGATTGTATGAACTGTGAAGAATTGGTTGGCCTAGATGAAAGACACTTTGATGAGTTCATTTGGATCCATAGAAATTACTTGGAAATTAGAGAGATTTCTGTTTTTCCAAAGATGTCATGCTAATAAATCCGAAGAAGCAGGCCCAACTAGTATCCCTCGAACTTTGACATAAATATTCCTCTAAATTCGAGATCACCCATTCAATTAAGTTTCTTGAAAAAAAGTATGTTGCTTTCCTTGAGGAATAACTTATAGCAAAACATCTTTTGCAATTGGATAGTCTCTAAGCACATGTAGAAAATCCTCAAAATGATGCCCACAAATGGAACATGATTCATCCTGGCTAATTTTTTTTCGAACTCTCTCGACATTAGTAAGGAGTTGCTACTTGATGATTATTAAAAAGAAATGGCTTACTCTCCAAGGATAGGGAAATTTCCACACAATATTTAAAGCTGAATTTTTGGGATTCCACGATGCTTCCTTCATCATCCAATAAGCAATTTTGACAAAGAATTTACCAGTTGTAGAATGAGACCATGAGATTGAATCCGGGCTTGGAAAGACTAAAGGAGGTAGGATGCTAACAATGTGATGAATGATATCCTCTATCAGCCAGACATGAAAAAGATCAAGATTCCAATCACAATTTTCTGTAACCATCTCACTCAATTTGCAATCTAGGTTAATGTTCGCTTGAGTGGGGACAAGTTTGGATAGAGGTCCCACATTAGGAACCCATGCATCCACCTAACATCATACATTATTTCCATTTCCTATTGACCATATCAAATTATCATGAAGCAGAAGTCATACGTTGGAAATAGATTTCCACAAAAAGAACTTCTACTCTGCGAAATGCATTCCGATACTTTATCCTTAACCCCATACTTTTCTCGAAGAACTTGAACCCATAAGGCCTCAGTTTTGGTGACAAGATTGAAGCCAAGTTTTATCATTCAAGCTGAATTCTGATCACTGAGATGTCAAAACCCAAACCCTCCAAATGATCTAGTTTAACAAATAGCATCCTAACTCACTAACGTCATTTTCCTACTGCCACCAGAAGAACCCCAAATAAAGTGTCTCACCAAACTTTCAATTTCATCACAAACATCTTTTGATACCATTAAAGATTCCACGAGGAAGCTAGAAATGGATAAAATGACCGAGTGTGCAAGAGTAACCCTTACTGTGAAAGAGAGTTTCTGATCCTCCGAACTGGAGAGCTTTTTCTGAATCTTATCTATCAAAAAACTTAGTGTACCTTTGATAATTTTGTGGTGAAAAAGCGGGACTCCCAAATAATTCCTAAAGTCATGGACAGGTTAGAAATCGAGCAGGTCTGTAATCTTCCCCACTAAATCCTTATTGACCCCTATAGAGAAAAAAAACATTAGTCTTATGAGAGTTTACCTTGTACCTTGAAGACCCACAAAAACTCCCAATGAAGTCCTTAAGAAGTTCACTATGCTTCAAGTCCGCTTTACTAAATATCACAAGGTCATTTGCAAAGAATAAATGGATAGAGCAGGCCCCTTATGAGATAAGCGAATGGGATTACACTCCCTAGAAGAGATGGTCGAATACAATACAAACAAATATGGGAAGAGAGGGCGACATTATGAATTATATTAGGAAATTAGGAATAGCTGCAACTCTAAGAAAAGCTTCCACAAAATCTCACCGAACTCTGTCGTAAGCCTTTTCCAAATCAATTTTGATTGCCATCAATTCCATAGTACCCTTACTTATCATAGTATAAGAACTTCCTGCGCTATAATTATATTATCATCAATGTTTCTTCCTGCAATAAATCTTGCTTGCTCTTGGCCAATGATCCTAGGAAAGACAATCTTTAACTTGTTCACTATCACCTTCATAAAAAGTTTATATAAAACAAAACAGAGGTTGATAGGCTAAAATTGAAATAAGCTTTCAGGGTTCTAAAATTTTGGAATTAAAATGATCAGGGTATTCTTTAGATTTGAATCAGTAACATTACCCTCAAAGATCCCCTTAACCAAATTACATATTGCTACTCTCACAACATCCCATTGATTCTGAAAGAGCAAAGCGGGAAAGCCATCACTTCCTGGTGCCATGTCAAAAAGTGCCCTTTTAATCTCCTCATCTAAGACAGGTCTTCCGAGGAAGTCAATATCCATATTCCCAAGTTGTGGGTAGCCACTGGTAGGTAAATTCCTCGTAGGACTGAGAACCTCAGCATACAACTTTTGGAAGAATGTAATAGCCTCTATTTTAAGAGTTTCAGGTTCAAAAATCCATTTTCCATCTAAGTTACACAAGGTCTTTATACTATTTTAATTTCTCCTTTGAATCGTATGCCTATGAAAAACTTAGTATTAAAGTCTCCTAACTTCAACCAGTCACATCTTGATTTTTGCTACCAGAGTAATTCTTCATGATAAAGAATATTTTCTAGTTCCTTTCGAGTTTCCAATTCGCGTTGTGCCAAGTTGTTAGAACCAGGGACATCCATAACGCGCTGAATATCGCTAATTTTTTAATCAAATATTTTTTCGAGTATTGATATGCCCATAGACACATTTATTCCAATCATTGAGTCTTTCAGTGAGTGATTAAGAGAGCCCAAAATGTTACCATCAAAACTCCAGTTATCCGAAAGAAACTCTAGGAAATTTAGGTGTTCCAACCAACCAACTAAAAAACTGAATGGCCTGCCTCTAAGAGGAGATATATTTGATTGTAAAGATAGTAAAATGGGCCTATTGTCTGATTTAATTCTTGGATGATGAGTCACCATACAATTAAGGAAAACCTCTACCTAAGCCTCATTACCTAGAGCCCAATCCAAACGCTTGAACACAGTACCATGACTCTAAGTGAAAGGGGAACCTCTGAAACCCAGATCATCGACTTTATTAATGTCAACAAAATCACTAAAAAAAAGACACCTTTGACCTGTCACTTGGCCACCTTTCTTCTCCCTTGCCAATGGAATTGCGTTGAAATCCTTAATAGCTAACCAAGGAGAATGACCTGAAGGGATAGATAGCCATAAATCCTTCCAGAAAAGCCTCTTTTTTTTTATCTATCTAGGAAACCATAGACGAAAGCAACAAAAATCAGTTGTAATTGAAGAATAGACAAAATATGAGTCAAAATAAATTGAGGATGATTTCTGATCACCTCTACATTAATGGAATCCTTCCGTCCTAGCCAAATACCACCCGATAAACCAACTGATTCTACCCAATGAGTTCTTTCAAACCTCAATTTTGTAATAATAGTATCAGCTTTAAGACCACTAACCCTTGGTTCAAGCAAACTAAAAATATCTAGTTTAAATTCATTACTATATTCTCAAAAAATTCGTGGAAATTTTGGATTCGCACAACCCTACAGATTCCAAGGAAAAAAGGATAAATTCATAATAAAAATTGAAAAAGGAGATAACACATTTATTATCGGGCATGGAAAGTACTATCTGAGCCTTCTGTTTCTCCTGTCACTTTTTCCTTGGCAACTTGGTCATCCAAATCCAAGGAGATAAGATTCGTTGCCATCAACATGGATCCGACAAGAGAGACTTGTGAGCTCACCATAGCCTTAAAATGATTACTTGGTCCCTTAAGAGTTTTATTAATCTTCCAACCACCCTTACGATCCCTTGCTTTTCCACCATTATCGTGACTATTAATCGGGTTAAAAGTATTTCTTAACTTAGCAGCTTTATTAACGCCCTTTGTCCCAGTCAAATTCAAGCTAGAGGTTGCTTGAAAGGTAATTATCGAATGATAATTGGAGTTGAGAATGCTTTCATTTGTGGTCACTGCCCGAACTTCTACTTCTTCAAATGCAGGATTAAAATTTTTTATCATTAAAACCTGCAGGAACCGTGAGCATTTTATCACCCAAATCTCTAACTTCTCAATCAAGAATTCCAGCAGAATTGTCATCAGCAGTATCGGTTTTCCCAGTGTTGGGTTGGATCGCCCCACCTATCAAATGGTCCTTCAAAGGCTCCTTTGGTCCAGGTGCACTGCTGGACCTAGAACTCTGCCCAATCGATAGCCCACTTGTTTTTTACTTGGGCCCTTGTTACGAGTATTGGACCTAGAAATATTCAAAATAGAAGTAGAATTTTTGTTAATTAAAGAACCCACTAACCTTTCCCGAGATCGAACTTCAGATTTCTTTCACCTTGATAATATCTTCCCAAAATCTACATTTACAATTTATTTCCCATTTTTCCATGGCCGAATATCTCTCTTTTTTCCCGAAATTACTCCTTAAAGAATCAACATTGAAAAATAAGGCATGAAATCTCGACCCCGAAAATTTCTCCCCTTCTCCATTCTTTCCAAGTTTGTTCTATTCACGTGAGTTACACTTGGATCTCCTTTCCACCAGCATCCAATGACTGAAATCATCGTTTTAGATCGTCAAGTCTGCATCTGGTCATGGGTTTTTGATTGTCAGAGTATATTCTTCTGATATGTTCCCTGTTGCTTGTATATGCGGATAACCATTCTTGGAGTGGCTATACTGTCCACACGAGAAGAAGAAAATCAATAAGCTTTTGTACTCAAATCATTAAAGATTTCCATTGATGAGGACTTGTGAGATAAGAGGTTTCTCCAGATTGATAAAAATAACCATTCGCACGTATCGACCCCTTATTTGGTTGTCTGTATTAAAATCCAATTTGGTAACCTTCCCCACCATTCCCCCAAGTTCCCTAATACCTCTTTTTTATAGAGATGGCTAGGCAACCCTAGGAGTCTAATCCAAGCCAGGACATTACTAGGATAGGGACTTGTTGAATTGAATCAATAGTACAAGGTTGAACCGTCAAGTATTGCCCGAAGATAATCCATGGTCCTTGTGATAAAACCTTCTCATAATCTTTAGAATTTTGGAATTTTGCTAAATGTTAAACAGTTAATAAGGTAGTTAGTTTGGTAGAAAGCCTGTTAAGCAGTTCATTAAGCAGGTGGTTCTCATGTGTAAATAAAACCTCAAGAATGTATTGATTAAGATTAGAGAATAAAGACTAAAGAATTCTTCTATATTTGTTACATGGTATCAGTTGCTTAGTCTTGGTACGTGCTTCTGTTGTTGCGATTATGGCACCATCAGCCGATTCTAATTTCGTTGATCCTATGAGTTCTGCGTTTTTCGGTCAATGTTTGGTTCAATCCTTCCCTCATCATGACATGATGAAGTTAGAGGGCAATAACTTTGTTCAATGGCAGCAACATATCAGACTGATAGTTGAGGGATATGAGCTGTAAAATTTTTTGGAAGGAATTTTGTCTGCTTCGTCTTAGTTTCTTGCGTCTTTAGAAGGTACGTTAGTTCCAAACCCAGAGGCAGTTATGTTCAATCAATAGGATAAGCTATTGACTTCTTGGCTCCTAAGCACGATTAGCTCATCACTTTTATCATGCTTTACCTCTGCTCAGTCTGCTTGTGATGGCTGGAACATTACAAATCGCCTTTTTGCTGCGTCAACCAGTGTGAAAATCTCTCGCATCAAACATGATCTTCATTCCCTAAAAAAAGGTGAGTTAATTATGACAGTATATATTTCAAGAATAGAGAATACCTGTGCTTTACTTGTAGACTTGGATCGGTGATATCAGATGCTGAAAATGTGGAAGTTGTTTTGGCTGGGCTCCTATCAGATTTTGATGTCCTACTAACATTGGCTTCTTTCTCACCAGAGCCCCTTCCTTTTAGCCGTTTGGTTAATGTACTCCTGGAATTTGGAAGCCGTCAGGTGCGGGCTGTGCGTGAGATTCCCATTCAAGCTAACCATGTTGTGGCATCTGATGTCACTGCAGTTGTTGATTCTGGTTCGGGCGAAGGTCGAACGACAGTGGGTCTACGAGGGCGTGGCTCCTGGTCGCGCATGCAGTGCCAGATTTACAATCGATTTGGCCACATAGTGCAACGATGCTTCTATCGTTTTAATCGGTCTTATGATGGTCCAAATACCTCCACCATGCTGAGGTTTTCACCGTCCGTGTATAATCGACAAGAAAAGGTTAGAGCGTCGCAAGCTAGGTTTTTTTGTGATAGAATGAAGTTGGTTTTGCAGGGGATTCAAATGGGCAGTGGTCTATTAGCCCGTCTGGGTGTTATGAAAGGCATAGGCCGCATTATGCAGGCCAATCTGCTGGGCAGTATCGTAGGTCAGATTCTCGTCAGAATTTTGGGCCGATTCATGGGCAACAGCATAGTTAGTTCTTTGGGCGGCAAACTGGGCACTATTTTGGGCCAACTAACAACCAGTATTTTAGGCCTGTTAATTGGAAACATAATGTGCATCAGTTTGGGTTGCATGCAGGTCAGCATATTGGGCCTCTTGATGAGCAGATTAATGGGCCGAATAATGTACCTATCAATGGGCTTAATACTAATTTTGTTGGTGGACAGTTTAATGGGCCTAATGCTAATTTTGTTGATGTTGAGGGTTCTATGCAAAAAAAACGCTAATCTGTTGGTGTCTCGTGGCAGACAAAACCTCGAGCACATGTTTTTTATTCTTCTCAGTGTGTTGGATTACCTCGACTTCCTAATTTTTATGCTTCTTATTTTTCGGATGCCACACAATACGGTTCTAATTTTGATAATACTAATTCATCTGATCATATGCCGATAGGGTCCTCATCTTGGTATCCAAATTCAGGGGCAACTCATCATGTGTGTCAGAATATATATGATTTAAATGCCTTCACTCCATATAAAGGTACTTCTTCTCTTTTAATGGGGAATGGAGCTCCCACTAATATTTCATCTATTAGGAGTGTTGTTCCATGTCGAAGAAAAAGTTATTGTATCTTTCTAATGTTTTGTGCGTACCAAGTATCCGGAAGAACCTTATGTCTGTTTCTCAATTTACTGTTGACAACAATGTATTTTTTGAATTTTACCCCTCTTATTGTGTTGTTAAGGACATTCAGACACAAGAGATTTTACTGTAGGGTCAAGTTCATGATGATCTCTATCAGTTTTCAGCTAGTTCGTCAGTTCTTTCTAATATTGTTCCTTCTGTTCATAATGCTGGCTCCGAGATGATGATGTTTTCTCTCTATGGCATAAAAGGCTTGGTCATCCTTCTTTTGTGACTGTTAAGCTTGTACTTGGAAACTGTAAAATTGTTTCGAATAAAAAATGTCTTGATATTGTTTGTGGTGCTTAACAGAAAGTGAAATCACATAAGTTGCACTTTTCATATTCTTACAGTGAATATACAAATTTGTTTGAATTAATTGTCTTTGATTTGTGGGGCCAGCCTCTGTTCATTATGGTGGTAATCTGTATTATGTTTCGTTTGTTGACATGTGTAGTCAATTTACCTAGGTTTATCTGATTAAGTGTAAATCTCAAGTAGTTGAGTGTTTCATTCAGTTTCAAAAAATGGTTAGCACTCAATTTGGGAAGCCTATTAAGAAATTTCAAAGTGATTAAAGCGGTGAGTTTCGTGCGTTTACTTCAGTTCTAGCTAGTCATGGGATTGTTCATCGTATTTCCTACCCTCATACTTTAGAACAAAATGGTGTTGTCGAACGCAAACACAGGCATATTGTAGAAACTGGACTTACACTTTTGGCTCAGGCGAACTTACCTATGAAATATTGGGGCTATGAATTTTGTAGTGTTGTGCATCTTATTAATCGACTGCCTATTTTGGTCTTGAAAGGTCAGTCTCCATATCAGAAGCTTTATGGTTGTGCGCCTACGTATGATCACTTACAGGTGTTTGGTTGCTGTTGTTTTCCATATTTACGTCCTTTTGTGTCTTACAAATTGGATTTTCGCTCACAGCCATATACGTTTTTGGGGTATAGTTCTCAGCATAAGGGGTATTTTTGTCTCACTCTAGAGGGTAAAATTGTTATTTCTAGACATGTTGTATTTGATGAATGACAGTTTTTGTTTCATTCATCTGGTTTGTTCACTGTTTAGTCATCTTCTCTCTCCCCCACATATGTTCTTGTTGTTCTAGCTTCTTCAGTTCAGTCTGCTACACAACCTAGTCACACTACTGTTCCGTCACCAACTGTGCCTTTGCCTTTTGATCCAGATTGTAATTCTAATCGATCTATTACGGTTGAGTTACCTGATACGTATAATTCCTGTGAGCCAGTCTTAGATGATTCATGAGCTGAATACGGGAATAATATAAGAGAGAGGTGTTTTTTGAGTTCGTCTACAGAAACTAGTCCAGTTAATCAGTTCAGTGTGTCTCTGGCTGTTACTTCCTGTCCTGCAGGAAATGTTCATGCTATTGTTCCTCGGTCTAAGGCAAGCATTTTTAAGCCTAAAGCTTTGTCAGTTGCAGTTGATTTTGAACCTCGAACTGTTGATGAGGCTTTTGCTCATACGAAATGGAAGTCTACAGTTCAAGCTGAGTTTGATGCTTTAATGGTAAACTCTACATGAGAGTTGGTTTCACTACCTCCTGGTCGTAAAGCAATTGGATGTAAATGGTTGTTCAAAATTAAAAAGAATCCTGATGGGTCAATTAGTCGTCGAAAAGCTTGGTTAGTTGCAAATGGGTGCTCTCAAGTTCCTGGTTGTGATTTCAAAGAGACATTTAGCCCAGTTGTCAAACCTGCCACTATTAGAACCATTTTGTCCGTTGCTGTGACTAATGGTTGGAGTCTTCGTTAAGTTGAGGTATATAATGCTTTTTTGAATGGAGATCTAACTGATGAAGTGTTCATGCAGCAGCCTTCAGGATATGTTCGATATGGTCCAGATGGTAAGCCTTTGGTGAGCCGTCTGACGAAGGCTTTATATGGATTGCGGCAAGCTCCTCGTGCCTGGTTTGAAATTTTGAACAAATTCTTATATCTACTAGGTTTGTTTTGTCTAAAGCTGATGCCTCATTGTTTGTTAAAGTGTCAACCACATCCACTGTTTATATCTTGATTTATGTGGATGATATTTTTATCACTGGAATTTCAACTAATGAGATAAAATGTTTTGTTCAGCAACTACATAACAAGTTGTCTCTAAAGGATATGGGTGAGCTCCGTTATTTTTTGGGAATTGAGGTCAGTCGATCTCCCACTGGTAGCCTTTATTTATGTCAGCGCAAGTACATTCAAGATCTTATTGAAAGGAGTTCTCTGACTAATGCAAAGAATGTTCATACACCAATGGTTACTTCGTCGAATTTATCTAAAGATGATGGTGAAACGCTTGTTGATCCTATTGAGCACAAAAGTCTGGCTGGTGCTCTTCAGTATGTGGTTCTCACTCGACCAGATATTGCCTATACTGTAAATCATATTTGTCAATTTATACATGCACCTACTACAGTTCATTTGATAGCCTTAAACCGTATTCTGAGATATTAACATGGTACTATTACTCATGGACTAGTTTTCGAAGGTCCGATAGACTGTCTTTAGTTGGATATGCGGATGTCAACTGGGGTCTTGATTATCGTCGGTCTACAACAAGGTTTTGTGTTTTTTTTGTCATACACCTATTTCATGGTGTTCTAAGAAACAACAAGTGGTATCTCGATCGACGGTAGAGGCTGAGTATAAAAGTCTCGCTACAGCTTCCAGTGACGTTACGTGGTTAGTATCATTGTTACAAGAGTTACGAATCAATTCTACTGATCCTCCTACAGTCTGGTGTGATAATTCAAGTGTGGTTGCTATTACAGCCAATCCAGTATTACATTCCAAGTTTAAACATGTTGAGCTTGACTTTTTTTTGTTCGTGAAAAAGTGGCTAGTGGGTCTCTAGTTGTCGGTGAAGTACCTGCTTGTGATCAAGTAGCTGATATTCTTACTAAACCATTGACGGTCTCCTTGTTTTCTCATTTTTAAAGTCTACTTCGTGTTGAACCTGTTGATAAGTTGGGTGAATGTTAAACAATTAATAAGGTAGTTAGTTTGGTAGAAAGTCTGTTAAGCAGTTGGTTTTCATGTGTATATAAAACCTCAACAATGTATTGATTAATATCAGAGAATAAAGACTAAAGAATTCTTCTATGTTTCTTACTCTAAAAAATATCCATTTTTCTATATCCATCATTTGAAAGGGTTGAAATGGTCTCCAAAGTCCATAAACTTTATTTTGTAGCGTTGTGAAACCAATATTCCTTCCCAACAGTTTGAGAATCACAGAAGTAGACATGTCTTTAACTAATAATTTTTGAACTCTATCCAAGAACACAATGGCGGGGATGAAATTGAGTATCAACTTTTTAACGTCACTTCTAATAGTGAAAAAGTCTTATTGGTAGCGTTTGAATCTCTCTCCCAATAAGAAACGGTAGAACCTTTCCCCATAACCATATTTTTCTAGGACAAGGTTAGAATCAGTGTTGAATCAACATCCATCACATCTTCAATATTAGACGTCGGGTCTTTGAAACAAACCTTCTTGGTGTTTGAATCGCTAGAAATATATATCTTTTTTTTTAGAGAGAGTCCATGGTGAAAGGGAAATTTACCCTTAGTATTTGTTTTTTTTTTGGAAAGATGGTATGTGTAATTTTAAATGTTACAAAAATTAAAGGTAAGAGTAAAGTGATGAATCTTAAATATTTGAAAGCAACAATAAGTTAAAAATATGAGTAATTAACCTAAAACTATGTTTAATTAAAATTATAAACTTTGCATAATATCTTATATTATATCTTATATATTTAAATGTCATGTGAATTAATTATTCTGTTGATATATGTACAACAATGCTTTTAACTATTTTAATAGAAATTAAATTTTAAAATATTTTAAAAAATAATTATGTTTATTTAATTTTTATTTTAATTAATTTACTTTTTTTCTATAAATTAATTTTCCTTTTACACAATAGTGAATCCAGAAAATTTTTTAATAAGATCAAAATTTAAGTATAATTTTTCTTTAAATCAAATTATAAGTTTATTATTATTTTATAATTTTATTATTTTTGAAGGGGCTAAATAGAATTTTTTATTTATTTTTAGGAGTTTAAAATGTAATTTTAGTATATATTAAATTATAATTTATTTATTTGTAAGAGGATTGAGTTGAAAGTTTTTCATTTTGAGGGACCAAAATACAATTTTACTATATATTAATTTATAATTTTCTATTCACAAGATAACTAAATTAAAATTTTTCATTTTTGGGAGGCCAATACCCTTGCCTACCCCTCAAATCGCCTCCACTTTTCATATATATATATTACTTTTATGTATAAAATTAGAGGTGTTCATGAGTCGGATCGGGCCCAATAAAAAATTTAGGCCAAGGGCCTTGCCCATAAATGGGCCTACAATTTTACCCAAACTCGGCCCGGTTCGTCCGTATTGTTTTTTAAAAAATATAATAAATCAAAAATATAAAAAATTAAAATAAATATTTCTCAACAAATTGAAAATAAATTAAAAATATGCATACTTAAATAACACTAACATAGGTACAACTTAACAAGTAAATGTCTCTAAAATAGTAATAAAATTAATAATAAAATAATAGTTATATAATAACAACAAAATAGTAGCAACATAATAGTGAAATGGTAGCAAAATAGTGAAAAAAAAAAACAAGAAAATAACAAAAAATAGTAAAAAAACAACAACAATAAAACAGTAAAAAAATAGATTTTTTTTTTGCATATTTGGGTTGGGCCGGGCCCAGGTTAAAAAAATCTTACCCGAGGCTCGACCTGTTTTTTAAATGAGTATTATTTTTTTGCCCAAACCCATTTTTTTAGTCTAGTTTTACCCAAAACTTCCCATTTTCAAACGGGCCGGGTAGCCCGACTCATGAGCAGGTCTATTTAAAACTACTTAATTTTTTTTCGCAAAAGCTAAAATATATAGATTTCTAATCTTATTAAAAAACGCATAGTTTTATAATATAATCATATTTTAGAAAATCTATAAAAAAAATACAATATAATATTATCTACAAATTTTATAAAAATTATAAAATAATTTAATATATTTTAATTTAAATATACAATCTCGTTGATTGTAATTAATAATAATTTAATGCACTATTTTCCTTCCTCTCTAGACTTCAACCTGGGATGAAAGGGTTTTAATGAAGCACTGTTGTTTAAAAAAAATCAAGTTTTTTAGAAAAAAAAAAAAGAAACAAGATTATATGAGGATCTTATGGTACATGAATAAATACGTTAACCTCCATTGTGTTGGTTTAGCATTAAGGACAAGCTGATTACAAAATTTTGTGAGCACCGAATCTCAAAATATTACCTATTTTTTAATTGATTCCCAAAAGCTTTTGATTTGTCTTATATCGCGTAAACTTCACAAGCGACGAATTAATATTAAATGTTGTTTGTATTAAGAGTGTAATCAAATCCAATTTAAAATTTGAAGTTGGACATTCATTCGAGATAAAAAGAACAAAGAAAACCAAGTTGTTGAAACCTAACTCATATCCGAAGTTCCACTTAGGTTTAAATCTAAAATTTTCATTACTACTTAAAATTCTTAAAATTTTTTATTAAACATTCAAGTATTATCATACTTTATTATATAATTTAGTATTCGAATTTGATATTATTTTTAATATTGAATATGTGTTTTTTTGTTCAATATGATATTTGTATTTGTTAGAAGTTACAAATTTTGGTACCAAAGATTATTGTATTATTTTTTTAATGTTTAATTCAAGTTTTTTTTATTGATTTGATAAAAGAATAGACAAAAGTAACACCATTATTTTAGATGCCAGAATATGTAACCATTGCTAAATATAGTACCACATTGGACAAAAAGTATATCCATATATTAAAGTGTTGACAGTGTAAAAAAAAAATGAAAGAGAGTATATCCATAAGATTAGAAAGGACTAGTACCAAAAAATTGAAGGGAAAGCAAGCAAGCAATATTGGTTTACTCCCTTTCTCCCAATCAAAATGTGGCTAATTAATTACTTTTTTTTCAAATTAAACCCTAGAAAATTGCAAGCACCATTCTTATATGTAGCTTTGGCAAGGAAAATTGCAATGCAACACTTGAATGAATTCTGACTCGTATATATAAATTTACAGTTGAAATTACAACAAATACAAGTTCCCTTGCCCATCATAATTGCTGCAGATTCAACCAGAAGCTAAACCTCCACAACCAACCGCTATAAACAAAAGACAACGAGGATATTCCGATTTGGATATATCGTCATACTTAAACCAATGTCATCTTTGTTTTCTGGTGTGTTCCAATATATATTAGTATGAGGCAGCATACAACGGAAAGTAAAAGGGCAACGCCCCGCCCCCCTATAAGTCCAGCAAGAATAACCATCACAAGCAGAACTACGTACCCTGTCCCTGAATTCCTTTTTCTAACATTCTCCGGTTCTGACTCAACCTGCAAGACTTGATCTCCTCCTTCAGTTTCTGATTCATCTTCTTCATTGGCTACTTGATTACTTGATTCCTTATCCTTCTTCTTGTTACTCTTCCCTTGCTTCTTACTCTTTTCATGACGCAACTTCTTTGGAACAAATTTCTTGATTAAACTTGTTTTGAATCTTGCACTCCGACTACGCTCACTCTTACATGTAATGATTGCGGTTTCCCTTCTTATCTCATCTTTCAATTCGATAACCTCGCAAGGATCAGGGAAGTCAGTTCCTTGTGGTTTCTCAACCAATTGATCTGCTCTTGATTTCAAACCTTTTCGAATCCAAGAATCGAAGAAAAGGGTCTTGGATTGGGGTCTCGAGAAACCCAGAAAATGTGTGCCAACAAACTCAATTACCACAAGTAACAATGCAGCCATCATGATCCAAACCGCAAGATTTCTGGTACTAACAGCCAGAGCCACCATTAAAGAAATTTTAAACACGAGATGCAGGCCAATCTTCTCACCATCCCCTTCTCTCGTAATTATTACTAATTCGCCATCATCCATGTCATGAGATTGTAGCTCTTCATTGCAGGGAGGGGAAGGGATTAGGATCTGGGGACCGGATTTCTTTTTAGATGACCTCCGCAAGCGATCACGGTTCTTAATGAACAGATCGATGAGGGATGTCGGGAATCCAGTCTCCACCACAAGGGATCCGCCGCGTTTGGGGGATTGGTGGAGGCCGGCAACAAGCCGTGAGATACGGGTTACTTTGGCTTTCTTCCATGGAAAATGCATGGTGAAAAAAACAAAAGAAAACCCAAAATAAACACTGGGTTTTCTTTCTTTATTTGCTTAATTTCTTCGTGATGAAGGAAAATAGAAACAGAAAAATAGTACAGAAAAGAAATGGAAAAGAGCAATTACATGAAGATGATAATGAAGGTGAAGCCGAAGATGATTAATGATGTTTTAAAGCACGGCTCAAGAGCAGGAGACAGGAAAGTAGAATACGCGTGGGGGAGATGGGTTTGGTTTCAGAGGAAAGTGGAGACTGAAGGGAGGGATTTATTTTATTTTATTTTATTTTATAATTAAATAGAAGAAATGAAAGGAGACGGAATGATGTTGTTGTTATGATTGTTACATTAATTTCTAAAGATGAATTATTTTTACTAAATTTAACTTTAAAATAATATTTTACTAAAATTTCAAACTTTTACCTATCCTGTTAACAAATACTTACAACTTCACTTTTTTAATAAAAAGTTCACCTACTTTGATATATCAATCTTTTTTTTACTTAAAAAAGTTATTTTTATTATATTTAACATAATACTAAAATTTCATTGTTATTAAAAAAAATGTACAAGCACCAAGACATCATTAAAGATGGTTAACATATCTAACAATGAAAACCAACAGAGGTGGGAAGGAGACCCATGCTAAAGTAAAGCCCTAGTCAAAGCTTTGCGAAAACAAAGTCCGCCACTATCCCTTCAAATGCATGAAAGAAGAACAGGGGAGGAATCAAGGCGAAGGCCCTAATCTTTGATTCTCATTTCCATAAAGGCCTTTGTTCTTTCTAGTGGGTAGAAGCCAAACTTGCAACAAACCAAAACATGGCAAGGCATAAAGTAGAAAAACAAAAACGAAAGAAACTTGATCATAGCTCTCCTACAACCATAAGTTTGGAGCATAAACAAGTTGGACTTAGAGACCTGGGCAGCATAACTTGAGCAGAGAAGAAAAACCTTCTATTGGAACAGATAGTTGATAATGGTTAGATAAACAAAGTGCTTGGATGGAGGTGATGGCTGCAGTGCGGACTTAAGGTGACACTGTAAAAAGAAGAAAAAACAAGAATACAAAAGGTTGTTTCTATGTTTGCAGAGCCTAGCTTAGTGAGTAAATTCACTATATTTCAACCCAATACAACTAGTGGTTGTAAAACCAAGCAGCAAACTTGTTTTATTCTTTTAATGCAATTACAAGAATACGTTCCTAAATGAACAAATAATTGCTCCCAATACTTAGTACAAAACCTATACAAGTATCCCAAATATATAAAAGTTTCAAAATTTGCTAATATACTAGATCAATTACAATCTAATCCCTTATAAATAGTAGCTAAACTAGAAAGTATAATAAAATAATAAATACAAATATAAAATGAACTGCTGGATATATGCTTTCTATGCTATCCCGATCGAATCTCCATAATTCAAGGGATTCGATTGCTTGATTGCTCCAATATAACAAGTTGCTTTAAATGGATTGATTGTTATAGATGAGCTTTCATATTTTTGTAATATCAGCATCCTTTGAAGCCCAAATATTTTTTTTTCAAAAATCGCCAACTCCAAACATGGCAAGCTACTAAGTTTGTTACAGTGCTAGCCATAATGGACACTAGCATTCGCACTTGATGAGGGAAAATTTGATATATGTAAATATGATTCTTTTCATGCTTTACTGTATTTTTGAGTAAAATTGAGTCTTTTTAAGTGTTTAATAAGTTGTGTGTCGAATTTAGGTCTTATTGTATTTGTGTGCTCAATCTCGTACTTTAAATTCTATTTCGATTCTAAGAAGAAAATGGTTCTAAATAAGTGTTAAATGGTTTTGAAAGACCAAATTGAAGTTAATGCAACTAAAGAGTAAGTTATGTCGTGAAAAGGAGCTTCTTGAGCTCATGACGTTGTGAAACATGATTATGGGAGAAGGGCTTGATAGCCGATCATGTCGTGACATGAGGGAACACAACACCACAACATTGGCTCACTAAGTCACAACATGCTCGTGATGAAGTCATGGTGTTGAAGCAACTTTTGGGAGAAGCTTTTCATCAAAGTCATGGGGTCGACCCCATAGATCCATACTTGGATGGTTATTAAGGGAATTTGTGTGTCATTTTGAGTTTTTGGCCTTTGTTAAGTGGGTTTTTTTGTAAGGGAATAAAGTAGAGGTAGAGCTAGGAAATTTGGATTATGGAGTCAATTTTTTAAAAAATTAAAAATTTATAAAAGTAATATAAACTAATGCATAATATTTTTTTTCTTCAAGTTCTTCCTCGACTTTACTAGTACACTTTTTTTAAAATATTTTTCATTCTTGTTAAACATTTAGAACAAATAAAGTTAAGCCTTAAACACACAAAGGTGTTCACAAAACCAACATACTAGTAATTTTTTTCACAAAAATAAAAATCATGTAAGTGTTTTTTGGTGTATTGAGAATGCAATATATCATAATAATCACACTAGCAACAACAATTTCTAAATAAAAATGCTAAATTTCTAATAAATATTCAAGAAGTTCAAGGTTATAGATACAATTAATCTTAATTTATTCAAGGATTTGTATTAATGTAACACCTCTAACCCATCTCTATTGCTGGATTAGGGTTACAGAGTATTACAGTACATATCAAATCAAATGACAACATAAAATCATTCAATTATTAAATTAAATATTAAAACAATAATCATTAATGGCATATATATGAATACATACCTTATATTGAGCTTACAGAACCTAAAAATCATTTTGGGAACAGTTTGGGACTGATTTGAAACAAAATAGAAAAATGTAAGAAAAACTGAAAACAGGGGTCACACGGCTGTGTGGCTTAGGGACATAGCCATGTGGCCAAACCGTGCACAATTCGAAAAAGGGTCACACGATCGTGTCGCTAGACCATGTGCCCGATCGTGCACAATTCAAAATCAGGTCACACAACCATGTCACTGACTATCTGTGATTCGAAATAGGGTCACACTGTCCTGTCACCAGGCTATGTGACAACTTGTAACTGTGTGGAACAAACTTGCACCAAAATGAAATAAGCCACTTGGCCGTGTGGAGTGACCATGTGAGGCACCACTTACAGGCCTTCAAAACACATCCAAACAAGCTTAAAGCATACCAAAACATTCAACTTAAATGCCTAACTAATATGCCTTCATTGGCACCACAATTTATAATAAACAACAAGGAATTTAACTAAAGATGCAATCATCATATGAATCTTATTCTATCATCAATAAGGTTTCAAATATCAAATACTAAAATCGTTCATTCATGTTACTTACCAAAGACAAATATATTCAATTCTAAAACTATAAGATACCAATGCTAAATTGACCATTTCTATATCTATTCATAAGTAAGATACCAAAACCAAACATGCCTACCATTCAAATGGCACAAAATAACTTCATGCCAAATAAGATCAACATTCCACATCCATCACAACATCAACAAGAAACATAAATTTAACATTATATACCAACATTCACTTAATTTACAAATTCATCTACAACTTTAAGTTTGGCAACTTCAAAACCTTATATACATGTCACAAACCAAAATAACCAAATTAAAGACTACCGAACAAAGGTTGGATAGTGTAAGCTCTGAAGTTGATCTGTCCATAGCTTAAGAAGCTTAGTAAGCCCATAGCTAAAATTCAACTCAACTTACCTCAATTAACACTTGAATACAAAAGAACTTAAACTATTTAACCCTGACAATCATTTACAAAATCACATAACATTAGTGCTGAAACTTTTCATCATATAATTGATATCCCACAATAGTTCAAACCAATTCAATTCATATATATAAACATCTCTATATTTTTTATCACATCAATTCTAAAATGTAACATACTAGTATGATCATTCTCGATATAACATTACAATGAATATAATTCAGATTTATCAAATAGTTTTAACCTTAGTCACATAATTTCATGGCCCAATGAACTATAGAAACATGACTCGGATACTCGGGTTTTCCCCAAAACACACTAGAGAGCATCGGGATGCTAACAGAGACAACGAAGTGCAAACAAAGGCACTGAAGTGCAAACAGAGGCATCGAAGTGCAATCTCGTACAAGTGTGCATTCTAACCCTATTGGCATGCCAATCGTATCCTAATCGTTTACTATGTTCATACGAGCATTTTAATTGAATTAATCACATTAACAAATCATAGGCACTTCCATAATATCCGTACACATACTGTAATTCCATTACGTCTATTCCAAGATAATATAATTCATATTTCACAACTTCCAAATAAGTACACACTCACTTTATACTTAATTATGAATAATTTATAATTACAATTCCACTAACAAATATTTGACCATATTTCAATTTAAACAAATTCAAATAGCATAAATTGTAATCATATATACTTAATCGTATACACTATGAACTTACCTAATATATGCTATCGATTGACTCGTAAGGACTAATCCGCGTTTTTTCTTTTTCTCTAATTATCCTCCGTACGATTCAATTCTTGATATGTATAATGATTAAATTCAAATACAATATCAAACTCATTTCTATGCATGAGACCTTTAAATTTCATTTTACAAAATTTTCCTAAACTTTTACACTTTATTCAATTTAGTCCTTAATACCAAAACTATTTAAATTTTCACTTTTAACCTCTAATTCTTTTAACCAAATTTAATAACACCCTAAAACAACCTTTAAACATCCAAATTTTCACAATTAACATGCTAAATTTTTACATAATTTCAAATTAATCCCTAGGTTCAAAACTAAAAAAAATTCATTTATAAAATAGTCCTAATCAACAACCAAGATTACAAATTCATCATTTAATCTAATAAACAACTAGAATTCATCAATAATATGTTTCAAAACCTTTAACAATTTTACAAAATAGTCCCTGGGTTAGCTAGTCTACAATGTTCTCAAAAACATAAATTTACAAAAAAACGATTTCAAAATGGACTTACATGCAAGGGAGTATCAATAGCCAAACCTTCAAGCTTTTTTTCTATGGTGTTTTGGTTTTCTAAGGTTGAAGAAGATAGGTGATAATGCTTAATTCATTTTCTTTTTATTTTTTTCTTATTCTTATTATTTAACTTAAGTTTTAACATATGAAATTTATAATTTTATGCTTTAACCGTCCACCACAATATGGTATAAATACCATTTAAGTCCTCCCACATTTAGTATTCAAGCCAGTTAATCAATAAAATTCAATAGTGTTTAAATTTTATGATTTAATCATTTTTCATTAATTAACAAGTCAAACAATAAAATTTCCGAACTGAACCTTTACATACCTATACAATAGCTCGGTAAATATTAAATAAATATATTTACAGACTCGATTTGCAAAGACGAGGTCTTGATACCTCATTTTCCAAAACCACATGACTTTAAGAACAAACCACTTGTACTTAAATATTTGTTCGATTAGAAACATTTAATCAATTCAAATTCATTATAAACTATTTTTGGTCCATATAAATAAAATAAAATAAAATAAAATAAATTACAGACTCATTAGTCAGATTTGTGGTTTCGAAACTACTATTTTTGACACCACTGAAAATGGGCTGTTATAATTAATCAACCTCTAAAAATTATTACTCAATTACGATGTTAGGAATCTCATACAAAATCATTCAATAAAAAAAATCTTACATAAAAAGCCTAATCTATCATAAGAAAAGCTACAATCCTAATTTTCTAGAGAATAATTAATTAAACATGAAAATAAAAGAGTTGTTACCAAATTAGGGAGACCCATTTGAAAGTATACAAAAATGAATAAGTAAAAATTCTAGAGTGTGTGTGAGAGAATAAAAGAAATTTGAGAGAAAAATAATAAGTGTTGGAAGAAAATGAAATGATTAGGAATTTTTGGGTTTTAATGGGTGAAGAGAGATTTATTTATTTTTATATAAAATAAATCTTTTTTAAAAATTCTGGTGGACTCTTTTTTTAAAAAAAATTTTTTATGAAAGTTTTTTAAGAGACCATTTTCAAATATATTATGGTATCAATGCACCAATTATATAGTTTTAAAAAAATAAGTAATATTTTTTTCTTTCTGGGGTCAATTGACCCATAATAATATATGTGACTTCACCACTGGTACAAAAGTATTTTGGGGAGAGACAGAGAGAGAGAGAGATTGTAGCTATTTCATTCATTCTTGTTGAAGGCTATGTAAATGGAGATCAAGCAAGCTTCAACTCTAAATTAGATTCATCTTCAATGAATGAACTGTAACAGCCCATTTTCAGTGAAATCGGAACAGTAGTTTTGAGACCATAAATTTGACGTTGAAATAATTATTTTATTAATATTTTAATGTCTATAGCATGTTAGTAGTGTCGTATAAAATTTCGTGAAGAAATTTTATTATTTGCATGCTTAATTTGATAAAAAAGACTAAATTGCATAAGATGTAAAATTTTAGTTCTATAAGTAAAGGGTGTCTACTTGCTATGAATGTGGAATGTGAGTGGCCTTAAATGGTAATTAAACCATTATTATTAGTGGACAAATTTGGACATTATTTAAGTAATTTTACAGGTTAATATGTAAGGTTAATTAGGTAAATTAATAAAATTAACTTAAAATAAAATGAGTAAAAGAAAGATATCATCTTTCTTATTCTTCTTCAACCGAAAATACTAAGGCAAGACACCATTTTTGAACATTCAAAATTAGGCCACCTCTCTCTAGTGCATGTAAGTGCATTTTTGTCCCGTTTTAATGATTTCTATGTTTTTGGAGTCGTTGTAGCTTAATCTAGCTAGCTCGAGGATTAATTTGCAAAATTGTTAAAAGTATAGGGTTTTACCATGAATGTATATTGATTTTTTTTATGTTTGACGGATGAAAATGAATTTTTTTGTTAGTTAAACAACTTTTGTAAAGGGAATTTTGATGAATTTTTTAATTAGGAATTATATTGAAAAATAGAAAAATATTCAAGGTGAAATTGTGAAAAAATGAAATGTAGGGCTTGCTAAAGAGCTAAGTAAAATTCGGCTATAGTAGGTTGGCACCAAATTGCATGAAGTTCATTTTATAAGATTAAGGACTAAATTGTAATGAATATAAAATTATAGGGGAAAACATAAATTTTCCAAAATATGATTTTTGGATTGAATTGAATAAAATGAAGTTTGAATGAATTAAATTTGATTATTTAGATCAAGAAAAGCATAATACAGATTTAGATCAGGGAAAGGAAAAAGTGTTGGATTAGCCGATTGTATTTCTTCATTTGTGATCGAGGTAAGTTTGTACATTTAATTAAAGTTTTAATACGCTTGAATGAAATGCTATTATGTTGTATTATGATATTACGACTCTACAAAAATATCCAACGAAGTTTTGACGACTTTCGAATCTTGTTTGAACCTTAAGAATATATAGGATACAAATGACATGTCATTAGGGGTTACCGTGTTTCAGGTGCTGGTCCTGAATGTCCTACCGGTGGTTGAGTTTCCAGCATGTGTTGCGGTTACTTGACAGCTTGTGTGAGCAGCACTGTGTAGCTACGTTCCAACCGACAACTCGTGTGAGCAGACCCACTTATGAGTCAAGGGGGAGCATTTATATGAGAAAAGAGAAAGAAATGGTATTGACCACGTGTAAACACACAGTGTGTGAGATTCCTGCGTTTCCAATAGTATTCTAGTGGTTCAACAGGTATACAAAAGGGAAAGAACGATAGACGCTTTGGTTTTTAATGCCATGAAAACATGAAAAAGATATGAGATGTTGGTGATCAAAGATTTCTTAGCCATGTTCATAATAGTATGAATGTTTATATGCTAAGTACATGAAAGCTTTATTGTTGTGTGATCAACTTGGCTAAGTTATGTGTACATCACTAATTTGAGTTGTGATTGATGCTTAGGCTTGTGCCAAGTTTTGTCGGATTAATTCAAACTTACTTTTATGCATGTATATTGAAATGGTAAGCATTGTTTATGATTTACGAACTTACTAAGCATTATATGCTTACTTTGTGTTATTTTTATCATGTTTTTAGATAATCAAAAGCTTGTCCGGGTTGAAAGCTTGTAGGAGATCCATCACACTATCCATCGGCTATATCAGTAGATTTTGATGATTTTGAGTCATGGTTATAATGACATGTATAGGTGTCTCTCTTTGATGAAATTAGCCATTTTGTGTAGCTTGTAAGTATGCTATTTTGGTTGATGAAATAGTTGATATGATATCATGTATATATGATACTTTAAATGGTTATTATTTTGGCATCTAGGTACTAAAATGATGGTAGTGAAATGGTGAGTATAAGGGTATACTATGAATTGTTGGTTGGTATAGAATGAGATAGTACATAAAGTTATTAATGGTTAGTTTTGGTAGCCTTGAATATTCTTGACATTTGGTAAATTTAGTAAGGTAGATGGTAGATGTGGAAATGGTCATAATGGTATTTGCTGTGTATGAGAATGGTATGTGAACATTAGGGTAAATGTAGTATTTAAGTTGTTCAATGGGTTAATTAAATTATGGATGAATTTAGTAAGCTTTTAATCAAGTTTGATTGTTGAGATTGAGGTGCCATTTTGGCATATTTTTTAAATGGTTAGTTACTATGATGTTCTAGCTTGTATATGCCTATGATAGGAGCCATTTAAATGCATGAAAATAGGTACATTTGGTTTGTGTAAGTGGCTAGACTTTGGGTGAGAAAAATGGCTTGGAAATGACCTATTTTTTGTCCACACGTCCAAAGACACAGGTGTGTGTCTCAGCTTTGTGTGACACATGGCCATGTGACACGGCCGTGTGTCCTCTGTAGCTTACAAAGCATTGCAAGTCAAGTTGTTACATAGCCTGGCACACGGGTGTGTAAGGCCACTTCAAGGGGTACACAACCTAGCACACGAGCGTGTGACTTGGTCGTGTGACTTAAGTTAGAGAGTTACATAGACACGAACACAGTCTTGGAAATAGCCGTGTATCCCTACTTTGAACGTCCATACGGCCTGAGACACGGGCGTGTTTCTCAACCGTGTGACTCCTGCAGTTTCAAAATTTACATCTTTTTTCGTAAAATTCTATATGTTTCTGATTTAGTCCCAACTCGTTTCTAATGTGTTTTTAGGGCCTCGAAGGTTCGTATAAGGGATTATATGTTTGAGTTTGAATAATATTGCTATGTTTTATGTTATGTTTTGTGTATGTTGAATAAGTGTTTGTTGAATGATGCTATCTTCTAGTAATGCTCCGTAGCCCTAATTCGGTGATGGATACGGGCTAGGGGTGTTACATGAACTTTTCTAACTCTTTTTCTTATTTTTTTCTTATTAATTGAACATTATAATGGTTGCGTATATTTTGAGCTTCATGTTGTTCTAAACTTTCTTGATGGTGGATTGTGATGCTAGTTGTTAATCTAAGTTGATATGTATGTTTTTGATTAATTTATTACTCAATTATATCAAATTGCTTAGT
The DNA here is from genome assembly GCF_007990345.1 of Gossypium hirsutum. NCBI lineage: Eukaryota > Viridiplantae > Streptophyta > Magnoliopsida > Malvales > Malvaceae > Gossypium > Gossypium hirsutum. The sequence goes on along the minus strand of NC_053442.1, from coordinate 41,273,245 downwards.
ACACTAGATTTGATGCCTCTAGTGGAAGATTTAACTAGATGACATCGAGAGGAGATTTTATAGTGTAGAAATTTGATACAATTGTACTAAGTAATGAGACTGAGAGGAGATCTATGTGCCTAGGTGAGACCAAGAGGAGATCCTAGGTGGTAACTTTTAGCTTAGGATGATACTAAGAGGAGATTCCTACTTAGAAGTGACAAACAATATAATTGAGACATGTACATTAACTTTATAAGTAATTAGTTGACCAATCGACCATTGTCTTAATGATTTGCATAGTCTAAGATAAGAAATAAGTAGGTTAGGTTGGTTCACTTAAATTGATAAGCTAGACTTAGGTTTTTTTATAATTCCTATTAGATTTGAACTAATAATTTCTAAGTCAGTTAGATTAGTAATTGCTTAACTAGTTAGTCGTGACAGTCTGTTTTCCGATGGTGTCAGAAATAGTGGTTTTGGGATCACAATTTCGATGTTTCGGTCTGTAAATATTAATTATTTAATATTTACGAAGTCATTAGTGTCGTATTAATTTTTGGTTAAGAAATTTTAATGTTTAGGTAACTAATTAAGTAAATAGGATTAAATTGTAAAAGTTTAAAAGTTATTTCTGATAGTAAAAGGTGTTAAATGGTTATTAAATGTGAGTTTGTGGACTTGTATAGTAAATAAACCATATAATATGTTAGTGGAAAAATATGGACTAAGTTTGGTTAGTTGTTAAGTTATTATTAAAAGGGTAAATTAGTAAATTGAAAATTGAAAATAACATAAAGTAAAAACAAAACAAATTTTATCATCTTTCTTTGTTCTTTGCCGAAATTAGAAGAAGAGAAAAAAAATTGTTTAAGCTTGAGTATTTGGCACTTAATATCTTTGCATGTAAGTCCATCTTTCACCCATTTTTCATGAATTTTATGTTGTGGGGGTTAATTTGTAAAACTATTAAATGTTTTGGATGATGCCATTGATGAATTTGATGTGTTTTTGAAGTTTATATGTAGAATATGATATTTGGATGTTAAATAGAAATATCTGTTAAGTGATTTTGTATGACTTTTAAGTTTAGGAATTTAATTAAAAATAAATTAAAATAAGCATGGCTTTCTTGAAAAAATTTAGCATGTGTAGATTGTTTAAGGATGTAGATGAAACCGACACATGGGTTTAAGGACTAATTGTGAAAATAAGCTCGTTTTAATATTAAGGATTAAATTGAATAAAGTGTAAAAGTTTAGGGCAATTATGAAAAATTGCAAATAGGGGGAAACATTTGCACTAAATTGAATATTATATGAATTAAGGTTAATAAATTGAAATAAAATATTTTATAGATCAAGAACAAGTAGATAATTGAGGACAAGAGAAAGTTGTTGAGTAGTCTTTGAAGTTTTGTTGTCTCTACAGTTAAGTCCTGGTAAGTTTGTACGATTTAGTTTCGTATTGAGTTAAATGTTATATTAACTATGAATTGAGATGTAAAATATTCTAACATAATTGAACTAAAATAAATTGATGTGAGTCGAGAAAATAAATGATTTGAACACTGTTATTTGATATTATATTGAGGTGATGAACATAGGATAGGATACGAGTTTTAATGCGATTGATATGTGTTTGATTTATGATGAGATGGTGATTACTAATTCATTACTATTCACTAAATATACCAAAGTCCAACATTTGGTTCTGCTGTGTTACAGGGGACGAATGTAAAGCCTTCGAGCATGGCACTCGGTGCCTAGGTGTGTTTTCAGTTGGTTAAGCTTACTCGAACGTTCTGGTGTATTAACCTCGTATCTGAATCCGTTATATCGTTCATCGGATAGATTTTAAATTTAGTTGATATTGAATAATCCAGTTTAGTTGTAAAGATTATGTATTATGAGTATAGTTATAAAGACTCACCTATTGAATGTTGTGTTTGATAGGATTATAGTTAATTAACTATTTCTATGTGATTTATGTGTTTATACAGTAAGTTTATCATTTTTTAACTTGAACTTATTTAAGTGGATCAGAAAAAGAAAGAATTTCTTGAGTTGAAGCAAGGTAACAAGTCGGTAGCCGAGTATGAAAGAGAGTTTGTACATCTCAGCAAGTATGCTCGTGAAATTGTGCCGAATGAGGAAGAAATGTGCATCTATTTTGAAGATGAATTAAATGATGAAATTAAAATGTTTATTGGAAGGGCAGAAATATGGGAGTTCATTGTTTTGTCAGATCGTGCTCAAAAGATGGAATAGGTTTATAATCACAAGAGGCAGAGAGATAGAAAGGCTCGAGAATTTGAAAAAAAAAAGCTTTTCTAAGTCATTTTATGCACCACCGACAAAGAAATCAAAAGAATATTTTAACCGTGTTACATCGCCATCTGGGTTCTCAAGTAAAAATATGTCAAGACATCATGATTTTAAATCTTTGGTTAAACCCATTGATAGTGTAGGAAGTGTTCATAATGCTCCAAGGCCGGTATGTGAGCATTGTAGAAAACTACATACTGGTGAATGCATGACTAGAATAGGTGCATGTTACACATGTGGTGCGACAAATCATTTTGTGCAGAACTTCTCGAGATTAGTTGGAGATGTTGAAGAAAAGAATGAAAGCAGCTGTCTACACCTAAAAAAAAGTAGACGTTCGGGTCAAAGTAGTAATACTAGAGTAAATCGTAATGGTACTAAAGATACAACTGTCAGATCTGAAGCTAGAGCACATGTGCGAGCATACACTATCTGAGCCAAAAAGGAAGATACTACACCTGTTGTTATTGCTAGTACATTCTATCTGTTTGATGTTACTGTGTATGCACTGATTGACCCTGGGTCAACTCACTCATATATTTGCATGAAATTAGTAACAGATAAGAATTTACTTGTTGAGTCAAATGAGTTTGATGTTCGAGTAACTAATCCACTGGGTTAGAGTGTGTTAGTTAATTTAATATGTCGGAAGTGTGTGTTAGTTAATTTAATATGTCAGAAGTGTCCGCTGAGAATTCAGGGTTTTTACTTTCCTGCCGATTTGATGTTATTACCCTTTCGTGAATTTGATATTATTTTGGGAATGAACTAGTTGACGTCACATGATGTTGTGGTAAACTATAGATTGAAATGGATTGATCTGAGATGTTAGATGGGTGAAATGTCACAAGTATTGACTTTGGCTCAAGGATCAAGAGCTACGACAAGAAATAAAAGACATCTCTTGAGCAGATATCATACAAGTATTGACTTTGGAACACATGGCTAAGTGTTTCATATTCACAAGTAACTTTAATATGATGAATAATTGACTTACTAATCTTGATTACAAACATTTAATTTCCATACATTACAAAGTATACAAACACTATGGGTCTCAACTGTAGGGATCCATCAATAAATCATACAAGTAATTTGATTACTTGACTAGAATACAAATAATTGTTTATGCGATTGTTTAATATAATGTCAATTGATGCATAAGGATATTCAGGTCACGTAGGAAATTTCAGCTTATAACATTCTGAGGCTTAGGACAGGTATGGCATTGTAAGCATCAAAAGCTTTACAAACACGAAAATACTTTGGCCCATCGTATCGATCCCTATTCTTCCCCCTTAGTGACCTTTACCTGCTCATCGCCTTATTTCTCCTTCTCTGACCTTCCTTGTTTCTCCACATAGGAAATCATAGCATGATAAAGTAACTTCGGCTAGCCTACGAGTTTCTTTGCACTAATGAACGAGTTTTTTTTCTTTTGTGAATATATGACCTTCTTTTTCAGCTCATCTCACTCATAAATGCTTTTTTCTTGATGTTTTAAGACTTTTTCTACATGTACTGATTTTCTTTTTGAATTTTTCTTTTATTTTTCACTTTCAGGCTAACCTATTGCTCCCATATCACACCAATCTTTCCTATTTCACTCTTGTTTTAAGAAACTCCACCTTGATGTATCTATTTAACATTCAATTCATTTGGCCAGACATCTATAATCGTGCAGTGCAGGACCAAAAAAGATGGGTAAATACAAATTAATTATTTAGGCTCGGGGTTTGTAATGAGGTTCCTCAAGAAGTGTCAATAGGCTAAAAAACAACACTGAAGGTGAAATAAAAATAGGACATCTTTTTGGCTCTGGATGTGTTTCCAAACAACGCCTTAGGTCATCCCTTAATATATCAAAATGCACAAATTTAACCAACCAACCAAACTCAAATTCAATCACTTATCATTCATACTAGCACACTCGTTTCCTTGTATTTTCTATATCCTTTGGTACAGTTGATTTCTTAATGCCTATTTACAGTGTAATGTATAGAACTTAGTAGTCTAATAATAAAAAAGTTAAAATCACCTATCATCATGCCAAATTTTATTTGTAATCATAAGCAACCTATGTGCATGCTCCTAACCAATCATTTGTATTTTTACAAGCTCAAGCACACAAAAGATAGGAAAAATCAAAGAAAAATGTACAAATTTTAAAAAAAATTTCTATGTTACCCCTACACTTTAATTAACATATTGTCCTCAATGTGTGGCCCATAAAAAAAATAAGGAAAGAAGTTACTCGATTGATTGTGATTATTTCAATTGCTAATGGTGGGTGCCTCCTCATCTGCTCCTTAATAGCTCAAATTGTTGTATCTTCTTTGTGTTGGATTCCAACATAGAAAATTTGAACAATCTACAAGACAACTAGAAGTTTCATATTTGTTCCTAATTCTAAGACAAATTTAAAGACATTTAATACAATCCATAAAATAAATCTTCAATTCAGCAATTAAAAATACAAATCCCTAATAATAAAAAAACACATTGAATTTTCCTAAATTCATCTACTCCTAAAAGTTAAAACCCTACTAACTTAATTCTAGATATTATTCATCATATTCTTAAAATACTCTTTTTCTTTTTTTCTCCTTTCCTCCTTTTGTTTTGTTTGCAAAAGAATAAATTGCTTTAATATGCCATCATCGAGTAATTTCCTTGGTGGATTCATGGTTTTATCCTTTCGTTCAATAGGGACTTCTGCTCTTTTGCATAATTCTGTAATCAAATGAGGGAAAAATATTTTCTTTCCTAAATTCCTTGCGCTGTGAACCATATTCTTGTATATCCATGTACCAATACATATTTGTTTCTTTTGGAGGATCCCATATGTTACGATAGCTTGAATTGAGCCAATCTCGGACATCTCTATTGTAGGCCATATTCTCGTACAGATAAATTTCATCTATATCTTGGCTTTTGGTATCATTAGCTATTGATCGATTGTCTTGGGTATTGTTGTTGCTGTCTGATATGTCCACATCTTTTCCACTCTGTTAAAAATCTCAATATTTCCTTTGTATCTATATTTTTGAATTCCTTCAGGTCTATTTTATAGAGATAATCATAATAATAGTATGGTGAGTCATAAAACTGGTAGACACTACACCAAAACAGGCTTTTAGCGACGTTTTTAGCGGCGTTTGGACAAAAAACGGCACTAAAAATCAGGCATTAGCAGCGGTTTTATAAAAACGCCGCTAAAGGTCGAGCATTAGCGGCGATTTTTGCAAAACGCCGCTAAAAATAAGCATTAGCGGCGTTTTTTGAAAAGCGCCGCAAAAGCCTAAGCCCAACGACACCGTTATCTGAGTTTTGGGGGCATTTAGCGGCTTTTTGAAAAAGCGCCGCTAATGCTCAGGCCTTTAGCGGCGTTTATGAAAAAGCGCCGCTAATGCTCCGGCCTTTAGCGGCATTTTTGGAGAAGCGCCGCTAATGCTCGGGCCTTTAGTGGCGTTTTTGGAGAAGCGCCGCTACTGCTCTGGCCTTTAGCGGCGTTTTTGAAAAAGCGCCACTAATGCTCTGGCCTTTAGCGGCGTTTTTGAAAAAGCGCCGCTAATAATAATAAAATCTATCTCATTCCTTGCTATATTCTCAAGTAATGTTTCAATTATATTTTTTATTATAAGTTGAAAAAATTGATATTTCGTTGTATTTATTATATATTGGTCAAATTTACATTTAAATGATAATAAATAATATTGTTTAATACAAAATGTTTTTATTAAAGAGAAGTCCTAACTCCTAACTATTTATTGTTATTTTTCAATCACAGTTTATTTAAACTACTTTACTAGAAAAATATATTAAATTATGAATAAAATAAAATATCATAAAACTTAAATTGTTGTGTTGTAAAGAATAAAAAATATAATAAATTTTTATAAGAATAATAAATTTTGATAGTTTGATTAAATAAATCAAAGAAAGTAATATAAAACACCAAATATCGTGATAAATAATATTATATATTGATAATTTTATTACCAAAAATAATTTTATATTTAGTTAATCAAGCATGAACACAAAAATGACCTAATAGTACCTACTCAGGAGTAAGAATTGAAAATGAATGAAAATGGACAAATGAGGTTGTTACTTGGTCTAATACCATGCTAGAAATTAATACTAGCTAGGTTTTTTAGGCTGAGAAAGGATTATAGGAATATTTATAAATATTGAAATTCTAATAAAATTTATTAAATATTGAATTTTAGAAAATAATTAAGTGAAGTTGGGATTCAATTTAGCTAGTAGAGTCGGTGGGGTTAGTTGGACGATTTGCTCCCGAAAAGAAAAAGCTGATTGTTTTTTCTTAATAACAAAAAGTGTTAGCTGGGTCTCGAGTCTAGAGCCGAATGTTGCTTCAGGCGGTATAGTGGTAGTGGTGGACAGGTAGGTCTAATTTATCTGAATAGCCCAATTGCAAAAGAAAGCAAATATCTTATATTTGCAATCATTAATCGAATTACGTTGAGTACTTCGTTAGGGTGGTTCAGTGGTGAGTGGCGAATGTAAAATGAAGAAATTAAAATTATTTAAAATAATTTTAAAATTTTTCGGTACATAATTGATTGATTTTTAATTTATATATTAAATAATTTCAAATATAATTGTAAAAGATACGATAGTAGTATTAATTTTAAAATATTTAATTTAATTATCATTATAGTTTAGGGTTTAATATATATGGTTTAGAGTATATATATGGTTAATTTAGGATTTAGGGTCAGTTTAAAAGTTACAATTTTAAGGTTTATAGATTATGGAATCAGAGATTAGGGATTCTGATTTAAGGGTTGTGATTTAAGGTTTATGGGCTAGGGGTTAGGGGTTAGAGGTTAAGATCAGTTAGGGATTTAGGTTTTATGGATTCGGTGTCAGGTTATGGTTTAGATTAATTAGTGTGTTTTAATTTATATATTAAATAATGTTTAGGGGTTAGAAATTCGGGGTCAGGTTAGAGTTTAGGGATTAGGGATTCAGGGTCGAGTTAGGGTTTAGGATTTAGATTAATTAGTATTTTTTAATTTATATATTAAATAAGGTTTATGGGTTAGTGGTTAGGGGTTAAAAGTTAGTGATTTAGGGTTTAAAGATTCGGGGTCAGGTTAGGGTTTATGACTAAAAAGTATTTAATCTAAACCATTTGATATATTTAAATATTAGATTTAAAAAAATTAATAAAAAATGTAACAAATTGATACGGATAGGTAACTATCTATTTTGGATATATATAGGACCAAATTATAACAAATAAAAATAAAATACAAAAACTAAAATCATTCCACATCGAACATATAGCAAAATAATTATATTTTAGTTAGGAAGAAATATCTCTAATAAAATGGAGATTAGATCGGAAATGAATAATATAAAATCATGATTAACGTCTCAATCTTTAATAGAAATTTGATATGTGAGAGATTAATTGCTTACATTGGATTATTCTAACTTAATAATTAATTATAGCCATTAATCATTTTTTCTTATTAAAATATACGATATTTATTTTGAGAGTATTTAATTTTTTTATAAAAATTCAATTTATAAAAAAATAATAAATATTTTATAAAATCATTTAACTAATAATTTTTAACAGACAAAATAAAAGATTTTTAGCATAGCAAAACAGTATCATTTTATTCCAAATGAAATAAATTTTTGCGGCGTTTTTATGAAAAATGCCGCAAAAAGTAAGCAATAGCGGCGTTTTTATAAAAACGCTACAAAAAATAATTTTATTTTAAAAAAATAGCACCCTTTTAACATAGCAAAATAATGTCGTTTTATTCTAAATAAAATAATTTTTTACGGCGTTTTTTATAAAAACGTCACAATAGATAACTAATAACGGCATTTTTATAAAAAAAGCCACAAAAAAATTACTTTTTAGAAAAATAGCGCCATTTTGTAAAATTCCCTCCCCAAAATCCCCAACTTTCCCCCCTAAATTTCCCACATCCAAGAAAGAAACCCAAAAGCTGTGGAAGTCCAACCCCTCTCTCACCCCATATCTCAAGTCCCCGAAGAAAAGTTCCATTTTTTGCCTTCATCAATGGGCGGCCATGAAGCTGTGGAAGTTGCCAAGACCGTCCTCGAAGTCACCGACGTCGCATGGACTGCCTTGGAATGTAGCCACCACCTCCACCATCACCATAATGCTCCCCACAATCTTCACAATTCCGAGCTTCAAAAAGAATTGGAAAACCTAAAATCTGAAAATCGACGTTTAAGGAATCAACTGGAACAGAACCTCAAACTTCTCAATAATTTATCTGAATCTCCTGTTCTGTTAAACGATTGTCCTCCTAACGTATGTAAATTTCAATCTTTTAGGGTTTTTTTTTTCTGTGTGTGTTAATTCTTTTTTCGTTTTAATTTCTGAAATTAATTGCAGCTCTATGCTCGGTTGGTATCTACCGTAGATTCTAGAGACTTTTTGACCCGACTCAAATCTCTTAATGAATCCGATATTAAAATTGAGTTTCCATTCAAGGAAGCTGCAGGTTCTTATATACTAAATCTCTTCATTTAATTGTAATTGTTTAATAGAATAAATTATGGCAGAGTAATGCTACTTTTCTCATCATTTTTTTATAAACTATTTGCACCTGTCAATGTTTAGGAATTCATACTTGGACGTATAAATTATGACCTCATCTGGTGGGGTAAATTTCTCCTTTTATATTAGGAATGTATGCATTGATTGATCAGGTAATCTGTTTTTTTCTTAATTAGGAGATGATATACATTCAGCTGAAGTTCTGATTGGTGGATATGGGTAACTGATGAAATGATGAGAATTACATTGTTGTTAGCGAAGAGCATGTTGTGGTTGGTGTTGCTAACTTTATGGCAAAATGCCTTTTATCAAACCCTAAAGGTCAGGTTTTTAACTACTTGTTTGGCTTTTCTCCATTCGTAATTTACTATATTTACCGTGTTCTTATGTTTGTTTTGTGATCCTGATATTGCAGACTTTGACCCCAGAAGAACTGCTGAAAAGTAAGTTTGCTTCATACTGTAATTGATATTTTTTTCAATGTGCTATTTTCTTCATGTTGATTCCTACAATACTTGTATATTAGGCTCTCGCCACTTATTTTTTGTGTATTACTTTTGAATACATTCGTCAACCATGTATATTTAATAGAACCACTTATCGATTGACTCATACATATGAAGGGTGACTAAAGTTGTTTTGAAAAGAAATGAACATGAAAATAATGCAGGGATCCTACACCGATAAGCTTTGGTATGAAGAATATCGATATACTGTCTATTTGTTTGACAGGGTGGCCTGCCAATGTATGTCGCAACACTGGGTTTATATGGCATGAAGCCCCCAACAATTGCTGTACCTACTTGTATAAAAGAAGATGTAGAGAAACTCTTTGAGTTGCATGGAAAGATGGATCAATCAGAGCTTAAGCATAATTTAATTGGCTTGGATGTGGGTAATGTGCAACTTTTATTTAACTTTTAAGAGCTTATCCTTTTTAACTTTTAATCGGCTTGGATGTGGGTAATGTGCAACTTTTATTTAACTTTTAATAGCTTATCCTTTTTAACTTTTAATCGGCTTGGATGTGGGTAATGTGCAACTTTTATTTAACTTTTAATAGCTTATCCTTTTTAACTTTTAATCGGCTTGGATGTGGGTAATGTGCAACTTTTTAATCACTTGGTTATAAAGACATCATAAGAGATCAGTTTTGTGCATAATCTATTTTTTTTTTACACTTTTAGCTCAGTCGAAATGTTTCTAATATGTGCTTGAAGTTGCTGTGTATTCCAGGGGCTTTGGGATGTAGAAAGCGACAATGATGACCAAGAAGAAGGCTACGTTTTGTGGATTATATCCCAGTTTTACTCATTCTATCTAAAATGTTCTTTGCAGGTAAGTCTTTTTGGTGTTCTTAATAGATTTTTAGTAGTTAACTGTTGAGTAACTTTGGTGCTCTGCTGAAGTACCATGATTCAGGATAATCACTTAGTTTAGATGCTTTATAAATGCTAATCCTGTTGTAAATAGTTTCAATAATGAATGAATATTTGATCCTCACTGTATTTGTGCAGGTGTGTCACTGTTTGCGGCACTTGGCTTTTTTACTGTATGGTGGAATGTAATTGCATTGACATTTAGTGTATTGTTTCTAATTGTTTTAATGGCATTCGAGCTAGCTTAGTGTGATAATTTGTTTTATGTGTAGGGAGCACACATTTTAAAACTTGTATATCATTTTTCTTTTTATATGTTGACATAAGCACATTAAGCTGTACAAGGATATGCAATTTTCAGTTATAACATTGGACTAATATTTTCTGTTTTTCTTCATCTTGAGTTGATGCGTACATGATTTATTGAAAAAAAGCTTTTCGTTTCATCTTAAGTAACATGGTTCTTTTCTTTTTCAAGTTCTAAATTGTTTAACAATAGGTTCTTTGTTTTCTTAAGCAGGGATGATGAAGATAATTTTGTTGCCAAGATGAAGGCAGCTGAGGAAGCCTTGGAAGCAAAACAAAAAGTAACAAATAGCTTGTCTGCTACCTGTTCTATTTTTTTTTTTATCATGTTTTATAATTTTGTGACAAATTGTTCTTGGTACTCTGAAGATATTTATGAAAAATTACCCTATGATTCTATTGTATTTATACTGCATGGCTGCACTATGTATTTCTTAACTAGTTTGATAAATTTTATGTGTGGTGTTTAATTTTTCGTTACTGTCTATGTAATTTTATGTGTGGTGTTTAATTTTTCGTTACTGTCTGTGTTTTAATTTTTCATATGTATTATTTATTTTAGTTTTGATTCTAAATTTTTATTTTTACTTTAATATTTATGACAACTTGAGTTCTAACTTTTGGATTTTAATTGTGTTATTAATTTATTATTTTAAATTCTAAAATTAAATTTATTAATTTTTATATTTAGTTTTAAAGTTAAAATTTTCATAGAAAATTTAATTTAAATAATATTTTTTATTTATCATTAAAAAGTATATTTAAAGTTCAAATTTAAAATTTAAAATATAATATAATATTTATCATAAAAATAAATATTATTTGATTAAATTAGTTTTTTTAAAGGTTATATTTTTAGCGGCGTTTCTACTAGAAGTGTTGTTAAAGGTTTATTCTTCAGTGGCGTTTGTGGGAAAAGCGTCGCTAAAGGTCTTGATCTTTAGCGGCATTTTTGGGAAAAGCGCCGCTAAAGGTCTTGGTCTTTAGCGGCATTTTCGGGAAAAGCGTCGCTAAAGGCCTTGGTCTTTAGCGGCATTCGTGGGAAAAACGCCGCTAAAGGCCTAAAAAGCGCCGCTAAAAGCCTGTTTTGGTGTAGTGAGATACTCATCTCAGCTACCGGAACATTAACCTCTCTGACCTTTACAAAAGAACACATCTCGTAGAATGGTCTAGTTCCTTCCCTTTTTTTTTAATGCTAAATAAAATTCATGCACCATAGGGATTATTGTAGGCTCTTCGGATGGCAAACAAATTTTATTTCATTCTTTTTTTGTTGCATTCTCCCATATCCCTTTCCAATTCCTCATTAGGGGATTGAATCCCTGCTCCTAGATGAAGGTATATGGTTGAGTTATTGCAAGTATTTACCCATGTCACCTTCTTGAAACTTTACAGCTACGTTTGAAGCGCTTATACTGAAACTCGCCATGGGATAATCTATTTTTGCTGAAATTCCCTACACAATCTAGTATGATTGCAAATTGATTTTTGTTTTTCTTTCTTTATAGGTGATAACTAATAGGATCAATTTGACTTATTTATAAATTAGAAGAAGAGAATAAAACATATTAGAGTTATAGTTTATTTTTACTAAGCAAGAGGTTAAGGAATAAGAATCCTAATATAATTAAACTATAAAAACATCAGCAGTTAGTGTTTTTTAGAAAATAGAGTTTCCGTAGGGTGTCGCGACATCCTTCTGTGATGTCAGGACATCGAGGCAGGTTTCATGATTTTAGTGTTCTTTGTTTTCGCGACATTCAGAAGTTGTGTCGCAACATGCAAACCATTATCTCCTATAGTTTGTGGATTGACACTCTGGTCATCATCATCATCATCACTCTTTTCGTCTATTGATTCTCGCTTGATTCATTGTAAATATCATAGTGTGTTGTAGTGCAAAATTTTTTAGCAACTATTGTGTTGACTTTTCCTCCAAACTAATGTTTTACTCTTTGACCATTAACAAGAAAAATTTGCCCCCCTTTCCCGATCAATTCTACTATTCCATGAGGAGCTACCCTGTCCTTCTTGATTTAAACTTGCCAAGGAATAATTTAAGTCTTGAGTTAAATAGTAGAACTTTCTATCCAGGTAAAAATTCGCGCTTTCTAATCTTTGCATCTTGTCAAAGTCTACTAATTTCCTTGTACATTTTAGTGTTTTTTCTAGGCCATAAAATAAAATCTTCCAATTCTTGGAGTTGGAATAATCTTTCTCTCTTAGCTAATTTCAAGTCTAGATTTAACTCTTTAATCGCCTAATATGCCTTCTTTTCCAATTCAATTGGTAAGTGGCAGTTCTTATCATAAACTAGCTTATATGAAGACATACCTAAAGGAGTCTTATATGTTGTTCTGTAAGCCCATAATGCACCGTCTAGCTTTTCTCCCAAATCCTTTCGACTAGGGTTTACTATTTTCTCCATAATCTATTTTATTTTACAATTAGACACTTCTTATTGCCTATTAGCTTGTGGCTGATAGGTCGTCGTCATTTGGTGTCTTATGTTGTACTTAGCCAGAGCTGCTTCAAATTGCTTGCTACAAAAATGAGATCTTTCGTCACTGACCAACGCATGTGGTGTACCAAACCTAGCAAATATTTTTTTTGTCATGAATCTCACTACTGATTTTGTATCATTGGTAGTTAAAGTGATTGCTTCAACCCATTTCGAAACATAGTCAACAGCCAGGAGAATATATTGATTCCCAAAAAAATTAGGAAAAGGTCCCATGAAATCAATTCCCTAAACATCAAATACTTCAACCTTATTTATTCCTATTTGCGGCATTTTATCCCTTTTTTTATATATTCGTAGTTCACTGACATCTGTCACACCCTTGTATGAATTCATAGGCATTTTTATTTATAGCTAGCCAATAAAATCCTAATTGTAGCACTTTTTGAGCTGTCCTTTTTCTACTGAAATGCCCTCCACATGAAGATGTATGGCATCGTTGTAAAATTTCATATATCTTTTCCTCTGCTACATACCTTCAGACCAATTGATCCGCACATTGCCAAAACACATATGGCTCCTCCCAAATGTAATTTTTTATTCGTGGGCTATCCTCTTTTTCTATTGCCAGGATGCATGTGTGGGAAAGTCTCCTCTTGCAATATAATTGATATAATCTGCATACTACGGTGTTGTATGCTCACTCAGCATGATCTGATGGATATCTACCCTAAATAATTGCTCATCTACGAAAGTTTCTTTAATTTCTCCAATATTCTCTACTTTTAAATCATTCTCAAGTTTAGATAAATTATCTGCAATTTGGTTCTTAGTCCCCTTCCTATCCATTATCCATAAATCAAATTCCTGAAGCAGTAAAACCCATCTCATTAGTCTAGCTTTTGTTTCTTTATTCTTCATAACATATTTTAAGGCAGAATGGTCAATATACACATATACTCTATTTATAATTAAGTAGGGTTAAAATTTTTCACAAGTGAACACTACGACTAGCATCTCTTTTTCAGTTGTAGCGTAGTTGCAGTGCCGAATTTAACATTTTACTACCATAATGAATAGCCCCAAAGATGTTATTCTGCTTTTGTCCCAAGACTGCACCTGTTACATAATCACTAGCATCACACATAATAATAAAAGGTTCTGACTAGTTAGGGGTGATGATAATTGGAGCAGATATCAATTTTTATTTTATTACCTCAAAAGCTTTAACGCAACTTTGGTCAAATATAAAAGGTGTTTCTTTTTGAAGGCGTTGATTCAGAGGCTTAGAGATGTGAACAAAGTCTTTTATAAACCTCTGGTAGAACCCTGCATGGCTTAAAAAAAATCTTGAACACCTTTAACATTTTTTGGGTTAGAAAGATTTTTTATAACCTCAATTTTGGCTTTATCCACTTCCATACCTTTTCCTGATATCTGATGCCCCAATGCCAATCCTTCTTTTGCCATGAAATAACATTTTTCCCCAGTTAAACACTAGATTAGTCTCTTCGCATCTTTTTAGGACTTTCACTAGGTTACCTAGACATTCTTGAAAAAAGTTTCCATAGACTGAAAAGTCATCCATGAATACATCCAACCCCTCTTCTAACATATCAGTAAAGATAACGATCATGCACCTCATAAAGGTTACTGGAGCATTGTGTAGGTCAAAAGGCATTCTTTTAAAAGCCTAAGTACCAAAGGAACATGTGAAAGTGGTTTTCTTTTGATCAACGGGATGAATTGGGATTTGGTGATACCTTGAGTAGCCATCAAGGAAACAATAGTAATCTTTACCTGGTAAACGATTGAGCATTTGATCAATAAAGGGAAAAGGTAAATGGTCCTTTTTTACTGCATCATTCAATTTTTGGTAGTTAATACACACTCTCCAACTAGTAACTGTTCTCGTTGGAATTAACACATTTTTATCATTCTCGACTACAATTAGACTTCCTTTCTTTGGAACACATTAAGTAGGTGTAACCTATTCACTATCGGAAATGGTGTAAACAATACTTGCATCCAGCCATTTAAGCAATTCCTTCTTTACCACTTCTTCATACCTGATTAAGTCTATGCTAAACATCAACTACATGTCTTTTACCCTATTCTAATCTACTTTTATATTGACAAAATGCAAGATTAATTCCTTTAATATCAACAATCATCCATCCTATCACTTTTTTATGGCTTTTTAAAACACTTAATAGAGTCTCTTCCTGGGTTGCTTCTAACCCTGCAACAATGATCACTGATAGAGTATTTTGTTCTTCCAAATAGCCATATTTTAAATGTGCAAGTAACGAATTCAATTCTAATTCAAGAGGTTTAATAACATATGGCACCAATTTTGTTGAATTCAAGATGATTTGTTCTGGCTGCCCCTTACTTTGCCTCCACCAATCAAGTTGGGATACCACGTGATCATTTTCTTGCTCCGTACTGTCCCATTCTTTTTCTATTTCTAATTGTTTGACTCCATTATAATTAACTCCAATTGGTTACATTCTTGTTTTTTTTTTATTTTTTTTACATTCCAGGCCCTCAGTTTCTACTTCATAATATTCCTCCCAAGTAGATTCATTAGTACTAAAATTTTTCCAGTATTTGTATAACTTTTTCCATAGTTTTCGTCCAAATACTTCCACCAATCATAATATCAAATTTTCATTTATTCTGAATGTCCAACCTATAATAAAAATGTTGTATTTGGACCACAAAGTGTATACCCTCACCTAATATGGAGATGAGAATTGTTTTAAAACTTTCCCATGCCTATCCCAATGTTTTAGTAATAAATTTCTTAAAATAAAATAATTGGGTATAATTACTGAGTACCTTTGTCATAGGTATTTCTCGGTGAAGAAAGGGCTGCACAAACTTAGTCCAAGTGGTAATGTTGTTTGGGAGAAGTGGTTCTAGCCACATTTTTGCCTTCTCATCCAATGAAATTGGAATTAATAACAATTTGATAGCACCCGATGGAACGCCTACATAAGTAACAGTGCTACATATATGATCAAATCTCCGCAAAAATGCTATAAGGTCCTGAGTTTTGTGATCGATAAACCTGACATTTTCAGAAATCCATGTTAGTAAAGAAGGATTTAGTTCAACGTGTGAGTTATGAATGGCAGAACAAGAAATACTAGATCGTAAACAATCTATATCAAACAAGATTCTTAGAACCTGCGTAATTTTAGTAGTCTTATTTATAGATATCTAAATTGTATCTATGACCTAAAAATTTCCTAATTATTCCTAATAAGTGTAAAAATTAAAATCAAATTAGTGATTTTGTCTCCTCGGCAATGACGCCAACAACTTAACCGCCTCCAGATGTACTAATGTCCAGAGTATGAATAATGCAGTAAAAATATAATATGAGGCAGTATCCGCAAGTATAAGGGTCTAGTTGTAATATAGTTACAATGAAGTAATTATGTACTCCGAGGATCATACCCAAGGGAGGCAAATGCTTGATCAATTTTAACCTAAACATCAAAAGATCTAATTAATACTTTAATTTAGTTATAGTACGACAGTAAAATAAAAGAGAGTTTTTAAGATTTTTATAATAATAAAGTAAAATAACACAACAATTAAAATTCAAAAGATCAAAGAGTAAAATAAATCAAATCTTGATTATGGGTGATTAACTTGTTTTGGTAATCCTCATCAATTGTTACTTTAGGCTCCTCATCAATCAACTAGTCACTATCCCAACAAGATCTTTTGATCTTCCATTCAAATAACAAGTTAAGCAAGAACTACTTATCTTTCAACCTTACAGTCCAGACTGGTTTGGGGTTATTAGGCCTAGGGTTTTAAGTTCTTCTTTCCTCAAACAGCTGATCAGTTAAGTAACCCTACAAAATAATTAATGAATCACACCTCCACTCACTAATCCACCATAGAAGGATTAGTTCCTCGTGGTTTTCATGAACAATATGGAACTGGTGCAAATATAAGACATGACAAATGAATTAGAATATAGAGTGTAAGAAAAAACCTGATTTGTATTTTGAATAAATTGAATCCAGAGAGTTTCATCATTACCAGAAATTAGATCTCTCGAGATAAAACAAGAACAAATTGGAAATAACCTAAAACCTAAGAAGAAAGTAAACTAAACTAAAATTTAAAATTGGAATTCTAAACTAAGTAATTGGTGTCCTTTACATGTGACAAATGAGCATATATAGATCTCAGGTGGTTGTCGTCCTTAACCCTAGGTTAGTTGACATTTCCCAAGCTTTAAGTTTGATTATGCAGACCAAAATGCCCCTTGGCTCGTGTTATTTTCCGTCTAGAGCTGATGTTGCGACACACTAGGACCTGTGTCACGAAATAGGAGTCAGTATGTAACATCCCATTTTTCAATGGTGTCGGAAATAGTAGTTTCAGGACCACAAATTTGACAAGTAAATTCATAAATATTATTAGTTAATATTTATGGGTCGAATATAATTTTAAAAAGGTTTTTGTTATGGTAATTTATGTGATATGAATGATTAATTAAGTTCAAGTGGTAAGACCTTAAGGTCAAGTGATTTTAGAAAATGAGGTTTCGAGACCTTGTTTCTATAAACTGAACCATAAATATTCTTATAAATATTTATGGAGTGTCACTAAGGTGGTATTAAAGTTTCGTTAAGAAATTTTAATGTTCTGATAGTTAATTAATTAAAAAGGACTAAATCATAAAAGATGTAAAATTTGATCACTATTTGATTTGAGTGATTAATTGGCTTATTCAATAAAGGAAAAGGGACTTAAATGGTAATTAAACCATTTAAGGAGTTAGTGGACTATTATGGACATGAATTTCATGTTTTAATTAGTTATTAACAAAGGTTAAAATGGTAATTTGATAAATTAATTAAATTAATTAAAACATAAATAAAAGATGAATGCTTGTCATCTTCCTTTCTCTTTTGTTTCAACCAAATTTCCATGGAATTTTTAATCTAGGTTCGGCCATGGCGGTTTTCTATTGCATGGTAAGTAATTCTTACCTTTTTTTAAAATAATTTTGATGTTTTTGAGATCGTTGCAACTAGGTCTAGCTAGCCTGTGCCTTCGATTTTGAAACTGTTAAAGACATTGAATGTTTCCATTGATGAATCTATATTATTTTAGATGTTAATTGATGAATTTGAAGTGTTGGTTGATATTTAAAAGTATTTTGTTAAGTAATTTTGATAAATTTATTTATTAAGGACTAAATTGTTGAATTAGTAAAAATACCAGGATTTGTTGTGAAATTATTACAAAGGGGGGCTTTATGTGATGCCATGAACATTTTTCTAAGCTTGTATTTGGGCAAAAATATTTAAATTGCATGTTTTAGGCTCAGGGACTATATTGAATAAAAGTAAAATGTTAGGGGCAATTTTGTAAAAATGTCAAAAATGACTAACTTTCATAAAATAATTTTTTACTATCTTAATTAATAAATTGAATGAAATTATTAATTTAGATCAAGGTCGAGTGGAAAATCGAGAAGAATAGAAAATTACTAAAATACCCCTGTACTTTAATATTTCTGCAATTTAGCCAGGTTAGTTTGTAAGAAATTAATTCTATATATTGTTGATTAAATTGAATGTGAGTATGTGATTTTATTGTGATTGAATCAATATATATATATGTTATTATGCAATTTATCTTGTAAAGAAACCATGGAAATCTAACGATGTACGAAGATTATCGAACCCTATTTGAACCTTAGGAATTTGTAGGATACAAATGACATGTCATTAGGGTTTACATGTTTTGGGTGCTGGTCTTGAATGTCCTACCAATGGCTGAGTTTAGGCATTTTTACGGATACTCGACAGCTTGTGGAGAAGCATCGCGTAGCTACGTTCTGACCTACTGCTTGTGTAAGCAGGCCCATTTCACAGCTCGTGTAAGCATACTCATTTCACAGCTCGTGTGACCATATATGTACATGAAATGACAGACTATGGTTAAATGTTTTGCATACTTCGTGTGAGCTATCCCGCGTATCCAACAATATTCTATTTAGTTCACCGGGCATAATTTACAAGGATATGGTAAGTGTTCTATATGAACCAAGAAATGTATGTATGAAAGACTTGGAATAGGTGAGCTACATGGAAAGCATGTTATGTTGAGATGGATTGTAAATCCAATTGAATCATGCTCAATAATGGTTATCCATGTCAAAATCATATGAATCATGGTTAAAGGAACTAACATGTGTTGTTGATATGCTTAGGCTTATGCCAAGCTTGTGAATAGGATTGATGTTTATGATTATGCTTTTGTTATGCACATGAAATAGGTAAGAAAAGAGAATAAAATGGTAAGTATGTAATTAAGATGTATTATGATATTATAAAAGGTTTAATGTGGTAAGAGATGTGTTTATATGTGAGCAAACTGCTTATTCTATGGATGAGTCTACCTATATCATGGATAAATGCACTGACTTGGGAATTAATAATGTTGTTTAGTCTTATGATAAGCATTAAGGACAAAATGGAAAGCAAGTAAATAGAAAGGTTGATGATTATATATTACGTCCCATAAAATCCTATCAAGTTATGAATGATAAATATATATGACATTAATGAACTTATTCATTTGTGAGTTGATGATCATATAGATTTATGAATCAAATGGCATTGGCATAGGTTTATGTTTATTCTATAAAGTTTATTATTAAATTGGAATATTATGCTTAAAGTTTATAGGAGCTTACTAAACATACATTGCTTACGTAGTTATTTTTTCTTTACTTTACAAATTACCGGAAGCTCGATTAGGTTAGAAGCTAGTTGGAGATCCATCACACTTGTAACAGCCCAAAATTGACCTTAGTCGGGAAGTGGTTTCGGGACCGCTAAACCGAGTCACCGAAAGGTTTGAATGTGATGTTTATTGTCTAGAATATGTAATCATGAATGTGTGAAAATTTCAAGCTTCGATTTAGTCGATTGCATGTGAATTTAGTCAATAGGACTTATATGAGAAAATTTTAAAATGTGATAGGTCAATGCATGAGGACCTATTAGTGCATGTGGAAGAAAAAGGGGACTTGCATGTCAAATTCCCCCTCCCTAATATGTAGTGGCCGGCCATGCTATGGGTGGAAACATGTTGGGAACATGTTGGCCTAGTGAGGTATGTAGGATAAAATATAATAAGAAGTATGGGGAATAAAGAAATGGAAAAAGGAAAGGATGTGTGTAATTGTTTCTTCCCCTCCCCATTGCCGTGAAAGTAAGAAAGAAAACAAAGAAAAAAAAAGTGTCCATCTTTCTTCATTTCCCCTTGGCCGAATGTTCTAAGGAAGAAAGAAAAACAAGTTGTGTTCTTTGGTTCTTCTTGGCCGAATTGAAAGGAAGAAGAAGGGAGTGAAGCAATCGGTCATCTTAGGTCACTATTAAGGTAAGGAAGTTTGTACTAGCTTTTGAAATTTTAGTTGATATTGAGTGAGTTATCAAGTGATTTTTGTAAACCATGTTGAAATTTCGATTTTGGGGGTGAGTATGGTTTTCGGCTATAAAAGATTAATAAGGGTGATGATTGTGTTTCATGCTAAACTTAGATGAATAATGGTAGTTGCTCACATCTTGATATCTATGAGTTCCTTTCTTGGTTCTACCATAGACCCCCAAAGTATATGTTTATTGGGTGTTGTTGGAGGTTTATGATAGAAGCTAATGAGTGAGAGTTTGATAGGTACCATGAGGTTAAACTTCATGAGATTGTAAGCTTGTAAGTTGGATGATGAAATTCATGCTTTGTGAAGGTAAAAGGAGTAGAAGGAGCATTCAGCCATGAAGAAAAAAAAGAGAGCAAAGGGGGAAATTTATGATGAATTAAGTGTTAAATGGAATGAAAATGATATTATATGGGGGTATGTATATTCGGCCATATGAGTAAATATATAGATGATGTTAAATTTGATTATGTATAATGGGCATTAAGATGTGGAACATAAGAAATGTAGTATATGTGGATCTACATGATGTTATAGTTGACATTGTGCATATACACATGCATTCGGCCATCTAATTGAGTATGAAGGTGGTGTTAAATCTAATTGTGATGCCCATTCCGAAGTATATATATACATATATATATACATAAGTATGCCATTCGTGATGTTACCTTTAATTATGTGTGTAATCGACTAAATGGGTAATTAGTGTGGATGGTTGCCGAATATACAAACATACATATGCATGTGTAATTGAATTATGAATGTTTAACAAGATGGTTAAACTAGTGAATTATTGATTAAGCTCAAGGAGCTAAAGGAGGAGAATCAAGCAAAGGCAAAGAAAAGATCACTGAGTAGCCGAGTTGGAACCGTCTTACCCAACACAAGGTAAGTCATTAAGCATGTAGTTGGTATTATTTCAAATGGTCATAATGTTTATGTATTGATGCTGAATGGAATGAATAAATATATATATATGCATGTACGTATGTGGTGATGAAATTGTTGAATGAAAAGAAAAGAGGTAAGATGTACTGAGTTGTTGATCTCGGCACTAAACGTGCGGGTATAACCATTTATGACCATGAGATTGGCGCTAAGTGCGCGGGATTAAATTGTACAGCACTAAGTGTGCGATTTGACTATGTTGCACTAAGTGTGCGAAATGAATATGATGCACTAAGTGTGCGAATTGACCATGCGGCACTAAGTGTGCGAGTTTGACTATGTAGCACTAAGTGTGCGATTTGATTACGTAGCACTAAGTGTGCGAGTTGATTATATAGCACTGAGTGTGCGGACTCAATATACATTCGTGAATCATTATGGACACTACGTGTGCGACACTATTGAGTCGATCGCGGACAGCGGATCGGGTAAGTGTCTTGAGTACATGGCTAATAGGTGCTATGCTTATACTTGGTGTTGAGCTCGGTAAGTTTGAACCTATGTGACAAATATACTTGAAGTCACGTACATAAAATTTATCGTAGGATGGGTGAAAGGCCGTTTAGTCGTTTGATTGTAACAAAAATAAATTGATTTATGAAAATGCTTCAATGTCCTATTGATGAGTATATGGAATGTGAATGCATGAATTGATATGAAATTGAATCGATAGGTTGGAGGAACTATGGTATGGTTCGGTATGGATGGAGTAAATTGTCTCGTTCCATTTTGTTTCCTCTTGTGATAATGTTATTGATGGATGGTAGTGCATTGCTTATGACTTACTGAGTTATAAACTCACTCGGTGTTTCCTTGTCACCCATTTTAGGTTGCTTGGACTCATCTATTTTTGCGGGGTCAGGCCGTCATCGAAGTCATCACACCGGATAGCAAGTTTTGGTACTTTCTTCTTAGTTGGCTTAGAAGAACATTTTGGCATGTATAAGCTATTACGTTGTGTTTGAACTTTGGCATGTAAACTTTAAGCCATGCGAAAATGGCACGAATGTTCGATTGAGTTGGATCAAGGGTAGGCATGAAATGGACCTAGTTACTTTCGTAACAGATGCTGGCAGCAGCAGTGTCATGAGATTGAAAAATCACTAAAAATAGTAGGAGTGGAATTAATTGATGAATAAATTATGTAATCGAAGCTCGATGAGTCTGTTTTCATGAGGAAGTAACGAAAAGATCATATGGGCAGTATATTAAGAGATAATCAGATTTTTGTGGGACAGGGCCAGAACGGTTTCTGGATTCCCTACTCCGACTTTGGAAATTCATTATAAATTAACCAGAGATAATTAGGGGTCGTACCATATATGTACAGATTCCTCTCTGAGTCTAGTTTTCATAGAAACAAACGACATCAGTATTGAAGCCCCGTGCAGGGAGATATCCAAGTCGTAATGGGCAAAGGTCAGTGTAGTCGACCCCTGTAACATGGGAGACTTTGACTAATAAACTGTACTAATTGGCCCGACCAAAAATTCTAGAAAAAAATACATAGATGGGCACGTGAGCCTAGTTTCTGGGAAAAATTACGAAACTGATTTTTGAGTTACGAAACTCAAGATATGATTTTTAAAACGACTAGTACACAGATTGGGCAGTGTCTGGAAAATAAATTTTATAAGGGGTTAAAGTCAGTTAACACCTCGTGTTCGACTCCGGTGTCGGTTTCGGGTTCGGGGTGTTACATTTGATTGGTATCAGAGCTATGGTTTAGTCAGTTCTAGGACTACCATAGTGCGTATGAGTCTAGCTATACATGCCGAATGTTAATGTTTAAATGTGTGATGACTTCTGACGGTTGAAATGTTTTTGTTTTGATTTGTAAATGGACCCCGGTGAAGAAAGAACCCTAGCGGATGACGTTGAGAGCGTAGCGGCTGCTCCTGCACAAGGGACGCCGCGACGCCGCCTGTTGAACCTCAGTCATCTGCGAATAATCAAGGTGAGGGGGCTAAACAAGCCTTCTTTACCATGATGAATGAGTGGGTTGCGCAATATGCCCGAACCAACCCGGCTGTCCAACAATTCCCAAATTTGAATAATCCACCCCAAGAGCCTGTAATGCCATCAGTCGCTGATCCTGTGAGGCTGAGAAAGCCACCTGTAGACTTGATTAGGAAGCGTGGGGCCGAGGAGTTCAAGGCCATAGTAACTGATGATGCCGAAAGGGCCGAGTTCTGGCTTGATAACACCATTCGGGTGCTCGATGAATTGTCATGCACACCCAACGAATGTCTAAAATGTGCTGTATCTTTGTTGCGAGACTCAGCCTACTATTGGTGGAGGACCTTGATTTCCATAGTCCCGAACGAGCGAGTAACTTGGGACTACTTTCAAACGGAATTCCGAAAGAAATTTATTAGCCAACGGTTCATTGATCAGAAGCGTAAGGAGTTCTTGGAACTCAAGCAAGGCCGTATGACTGTATCTGAATACGAACATGAATTCGTAAGACTCAGTAGGTATGCCCGGGAGTGTGTAGCTGATGAGGTTGCTATGTGCAAAAGATTCGAGGAAGGATTGAATGAAGATTTAAAGCTACTAATGGGTATTTTGGAAATAAAAGAATTCGTAACACTAGTCGAACGAGCCTGCAAGGCGGAAGAACTTGGAAAGGAGAAGAGGAAGGCTGAATTTGAAGCTAGAGATTATCGTAAAAGATCGACGGGTAAAGCTCCGTTCTCAGCTGTAAAGAAGTTCAGGGAGGACATTAATAAGTCGAGGGCGACTGCGGGAATTTCCATCAGGGCAAGACCATCGATGGGCTCCCGAGCTACTTCGGTAGCTAGTGTGGGCAATAATCGTCACGAGAAACCTGAATGTCCCCAATGTGGAAGACGACACCTAGGTGAATATTGGGGCAAGTCTACTAGCAGGGCCTGTTACGGATGCGGTTCGAAGGACCACTTCATTAGAGATTGCACGGAGCTGGATGAGAAGAATAAGATTCAAGGTGCAAGACCTAGTGGAGTGACATCTAGAGGTAGACCACCGAGAATTTTAGGAGGCAGGGGTGGTAGTCAGAGGGGGGCCTCTGATACGGCCGATCGAGCCGAGAACCGTACTCCTGCTAGAGCATATGCCATTCGCGCACGAGAGGAGGCATCCTCCCCCGACGTCATCACTGGTACCTTCACTCTCTTTGATACTAATGTGATTGCATTGATTGACCCTGGCTCTACCCATTCATATGTATGCGAAACCTTAGCATCCAGTAAGACTCTACCTGTTGAGTCTACTGAGCTAGTAATTCGAGTGTCAAACCCTTTGGGTCAATGCGTACTTGTTGATAAAGTGTGTAAGAGATGCCCTCTAATAATCCGAGAATCCTGTTTTCCGGCCGATTTGATGCTTTTGCCGTTCGACGAGTTTGATGTTATTCTCGGTTTGGATTGGTTAACCGCGCATGATGCGGTTGTAAATTGCAAAAGCAAGACTATCGATTTGAGGTGCGCAAATAACGAAATAATCCGAGTTGAGTCTGCGGACTTAAGGGGGTTGCCAGCTGTAATATCAGCAATGTTGGCCCAGAAATATGTAAGGAAAGGGTGCGAAGCATACCTCGCGTATGTACTTGATGACAAGGAGTTAGAAAAGAAACCCGGATGTTTTTCCTGAAGAGTTACCGGGTTTGCCACCTGTTCGGGAGGTAGAGTTTGGTATTGAGCTTGTACCTGGAACTACGCCAATTTCGATCGCTCCGTATCGTATGGCACTAACCGAGTTAAAAGAGTTGAAAGCTCAGTTGCAAGAATTGACGGATAGAGGTTTCGCTCGACCGAGTTTCTCACCTTGGGGTGCACCAGTATTGTTCGTGAAAAAGAAGGACGGAACCATGAGATTGTGCATTGACTATCGTCAACTGAATAAAGTGACGATAAAGAATAAGTATCCGTTACCGCGTATTGATGATCTGTTCGATCAATTAAAGGGAGCATCGGTGTTTTTAAAGATAGATTTGAGATCGGGTTATTATCAGTTGCGGATTCGAGATTCGGACGTACCCAAAACTGCTTTCAGAACGAGGTACGGTCACTACGAGTTCTTAGTGATGCCGTTTGGGCTCACTAATGCCCCTGCGGTGTTTATGGATGTGATGAATCGGATCTTCAGGCCGTATTTGGATCGGTTCGTAGTTGTGTTTATTGATGACTTCTTGGTCTATTCAAGAGATGAGACCGAACATGCTGAGCATCTGAGGCTAGTGTTGCAAATTTTGCGGGATAAGCAGTTATATGCTAAGTTCAGTAAGTGTGAGTTCTGGTTAAGAGAGGTTAGCTTCTGGGGTCATGTGGTATCTGCATCGGGTATACGCGTTGACCCGAACAAAATCTCAGTCATACTTAACTGGAAACCTCCGAGAAATATTACTGAGGTTCGGAGCTTTTTGGGACTCGCCGGTTATTACCGACGATTTGTCAAAGGTTTCTCGATGATAGCCACACCAATGACGAAGCTACTTCAAAAGGATGTTAAGTTCGAATGGACGGAGAAATGTCAGAAAAGCTTCGATCAACTGAAAACTCATTTGACTGAAGCTCCAATTTTGGTGCAACCCGAATCGGGTAAAGAGTTTGTCATTTATAGTGACGCATCCCTACTTGGGTTGGGTTGCGTATTGATGCAAGAAGGTCGAGTTGTGGCCTATGCGTCGAGACAATTGAAGCCACACGAGAGAAATTATCCGACCCATGATCTCGAACTAGCCGCCATTGTGTTTGCATTGAAAATATGGCGACATTATTTGTTTGGTGAGAAGTGCCATGTGTTTTCGGATCACAAAGGTCTCAAATACTTGATGACTCAACGAGACTTGAATCTGCGACAAAGACGTTGGCTTGAGTTGTTGAAAGATTACGAGCTTGTCATTGATTACCACCCGGGAAAGGCTAATGTGGTTGCGGACGCCTTAAGCCGGAAATCACTGTTTGCTTTGCGAGCGAGGAATGTACACTTGTCTGTTCTACCTGACAATGTGTTAGTAGCTGAATTAAAAGCCAGACCATTATTGACTCATCAAATTCGTGAAGCTCAGAAAGTCGATGATGAATTGGTTGCAAAATGAGCTGAGTGTATTCCGAACAAGGAATCGGAGTTTCAGATTGATGATGAAGGTTGTTTGAGGTTTAGAAGTCGTTTGTGTGTTCCAAGGAATTCGGAACTCATTCCGATGATTCTGAACGAAGCCCATTGTAGCCGAATGTCAATTCACCCGGGGAGCACGAAAATGTACAACGACTTGAAACGTCCGTTTTGGTGGCATGGTATGAAACGAGACATCTCCGACTTTGTTTCGAGATGTTTAATATGTCAACAGGTGAAAGCGGAACATCAAGTGCCTTCAGGGTTACTTCAGCCGATCATGATACCCAAGTGGAAATGGGACCGAGTCACAATGGACTTTGTGTCCGGACTGCCATTGTCCGCAAGTAAGAAGGATACGATTTGGGTTGTTGTTGATAGGCTGACTAAGTCGGCTCACTTTATCCCCGTGCGTACGGATCTTTCATTGGATAAACTAGCCGAATTGTATGTCTCTCAGATTGTGAGATTACATGGAGTACCTATTTCTATCGTGTCGGATAGAGATCCGAGATTCACCTCACGATTTTGGAAGAAATTACAAGAAGCTTTGGGTACCAAGCTGCATTTTAGCACCGGTTTTCACCCCCAAACCGATGGTCAATCCGAGCGGATAATTCAGATACTTGAGGATATGTTGAGATGTTGCATCCTCGAGTTCAGTAGTTCATGGGAACGGTATTTACCTTTGATTGAATTTACTTACAACAATAGTTTTCAATCAAGTATTAAGATGGCACCTTATGAGGCTTTGTACGGTCGTAAATGCCGTACGCCATTGTTTTGGACCGAGCTTGGTGAAAGTAAAATTTTCGGAGTTGATTTGATTAAAGATGCCGAACAAAAAGTAAAGGTAATCCGCGAAAGTCTGAAGGTAGCCACAGATCGTCAAAAATCGTATGCGGATTTAAAACGAAAGGACATTGAATATCAGGTGGGAGATAAAGTGTTTCTTAAAGTGTCACCTTGGAAGAAGGTACTCAGATTTGGCCGTAAAGGCAATTTGAGCCCGAGATTCATTGGGCCGTATGAAATTTCCGAACGAGTGGGGCCGGTTGCATATAGATTGATTTTGCCCCCTGAACTTGAAAAGATTCACGACGTCTTTCATGTTTCGATGCTTCGGCGCTATAGATCTGATCCTTCGCACATAATTAGTCTGTCGGAGGTTGAAATTCAGGCTGATATGAGTTATGAAGAAGAGCCGATGCGTATCCTAGCTCGTGAAGTGAAGGGGTTGCGAAACAAAAGGGTTCCGTTAGTAAAGGTGTTATGGCTCAAACACGGGATCGAGGAAGCTACTTGGGAAACCGAGAGCTCGATGAAAGAACGATACCCAAACCTATTTACCGGTAAGATTTTCGGGGACGAAAATTTCCTGAGTGGGGGAGAGTTGTAACAGCCCAAAATTGACCCTAGTCGGGAAGTGGTTTCGGGACCGCTAAACCGAGTCACCGAAAGGTTTGAATGTGATGTTTATTGTCTAGAATATGTAATCATGAATGTGTGAAAATTTCAAGCTTCGATTTAGTCGATTGCATGTGAATTTAGTCAATAGGACTTATATGAGAAAATTTTAAAATGTGATAGGTCAATGCATGAGGACCTATTAGTGCATGTGGAAGAAAAAGGGGACTTGCATGTCAAATTCCCCCTCCCTAATATGTAGTGGCCGGCCATGCTATGGGTGGAAACATGTTGGGAACATGTTGGCCTAGTGAGGTATGTAGGATAAAATATAATAAGAAGTATGGGGAATAAAGAAATGGAAAAAGGAAAGGATGTGTGTAATTGTTTCTTCCCCTCCCCATTGCCGTGAAAGTAAGAAAGAAAACAAAGAAAAAAAAAGTGTCCATCTTTCTTCATTTCCCCTTGGCCGAATGTTCTAAGGAAGAAAGAAAAACAAGTTGTGTTCTTTGGTTCTTCTTGGCCGAATTGAAAGGAAGAAGAAGGGAGTGAAGCAATCGGTCATCTTAGGTCACTATTAAGGTAAGGAAGTTTGTACTAGCTTTTGAAATTTTAGTTGATATTGAGTGAGTTATCAAGTGATTTTTGTAAACCATGTTGAAATTTCGATTTTGGGGGTGAGTATGGTTTTCGGCTATAAAAGATTAATAAGGGTGATGATTGTGTTTCATGCTAAACTTAGATGAATAATGGTAGTTGCTCACATCTTGATATCTATGAGTTCCTTTCTTGGTTCTACCATAGACCCCCAAAGTATATGTTTATTGGGTGTTGTTGGAGGTTTATGATAGAAGCTAATGAGTGAGAGTTTGATAGGTACCATGAGGTTAAACTTCATGAGATTGTAAGCTTGTAAGTTGGATGATGAAATTCATGCTTTGTGAAGGTAAAAGGAGTAGAAGGAGCATTCGGCCATGAAGAAAAAAAAGAGAGCAAAGGGGGAAATTTATGATGAATTAAGTGTTAAATGGAATGAAAATGATATTATATGGGGGTATGTATATTCGGCCATATGAGTAAATATATAGATGATGTTAAATTTGATTATGTATAATGGGCATTAAGATGTGGAACATAAGAAATGTAGTATATGTGGATCTACATGATGTTATAGTTGACATTGTGCATATACACATGCATTCGGCCATCTAATTGAGTATGAAGGTGGTGTTAAATCTAATTGTGATGCCCATTCCGAAGTATATATATACATATATATATACATAAGTATGCCATTCGTGATGTTACCTTTAATTATGTGTGTAATCGACTAAATGGGTAATTAGTGTGGATGGTTGCCGAATATACAAACATACATATGCATGTGTAATTGAATTATGAATGTTTAACAAGATGGTTAAACTAGTGAATTATTGATTAAGCTCAAGGAGCTAAAGGAGGAGAATCAAGCAAAGGCAAAGAAAAGATCACTGAGTAGCCGAGTTGGAACCGTCTTACCCAACACAAGGTAAGTCATTAAGCATGTAGTTGGTATTATTTCAAATGGTCATAATGTTTATGTATTGATGCTGAATGGAATGAATAAATATATATATATATATGCATGTACGTATGTGGTGATGAAATTGTTGAATGAAAAGAAAAGAGGTAAGATGTACTGAGTTGTTGATCTCGGCACTAAACGTGCGGGTATAACCATTTATGACCATGAGATTGGCGCTAAGTGCGCGGGATTAAATTGTACAGCACTAAGTGTGCGATTTGACTATGTTGCACTAAGTGTGCGAAATGAATATGATGCACTAAGTGTGCGAATTGACCATGCGGCACTAAGTGTGCGAGTTTGACTATGTAGCACTAAGTGTGCGATTTGATTACGTAGCACTAAGTGTGCGAGTTGATTATATAGCACTGAGTGTGCGGACTCAATATACATACGTGAATCATTATGGACACTACGTGTGCGACACTATTGAGTCGATCGCGGACAGCGGATCGGGTAAGTGTCTTGAGTACATGGCTAATAGGTGCTATGCTTATACTTGGTGTTGAGCTCGGTAAGTTTGAACCTATGTGACAAATATACTTGAAGTCACGTACATAAAATTTATCGTAGGATGGGTGAAAGGCCGTTTAGTCGTTTGATTGTAACGAAAATAAATTGATTTATGAAAATGCTTCAATGTCCTATTGATGAGTATATGGAATGTGAATGCATGAATTGATATGAAATTGAATCGATAGGTTGGAGGAACTATGGTATGGTTCGGTATGGATGGAGTAAATTGTCTCGTTCCATTTTGTTTCCTCTTGTGATAATGTTATTGATGGATGGTAGTGCATTGCTTATGACTTACTGAGTTATAAACTCACTCGGTGTTTCCTTGTCACCCATTTTAGGTTGCTTGGACTCATCTATTTTTGCGGGGTCAGGCCGTCATCGAAGTCATCACACCGGATAGCAAGTTTTGGTACTTTCTTCTTAGTTGGCTTAGAAGAACATTTTGGCATGTATAAGCTATTACGTTGTGTTTGAACTTTGGCATGTAAACTTTAAGCCATGCGAAAATGGCACGAATGTTCGATTGAGTTGGATCAAGGGTAGGCATGAAATGGACCTAGTTACTTTCGTAACAGATGCTGGCAGCAGCAGTGTCATGAGATTGAAAAATCACTAAAAATAGTAGGAGTGGAATTAATTGATGAATAAATTATATAATCGAATCTCGATGAGTCTGTTTTCATGAGGAAGTAACGAAAATATCATATGGGCAGTATATTAAGAGATAATCAGATTTTTGTGGGACAGGGCCAGAACGGTTTCTGGATTCCCTGCTCCGACTTTGGAAATTCATTATAAATTAACCAGAGATAATTAGGGGTCGTACCATATATGTACAGATTCCTCTCTGAGTCTAGTTTTCATAGAAACAAACGACATCAGTATTGAAGCCCCGTGCAGGGAGATATCCAAGTCGTAATGGGCAAAGGTCAGTGTAGTCGACCCCTGCAACATGGGAGACTTTGACTAATAAACTGTACTAATTGGCCCGACCAAAAATTCTAGAAAAAAATACATAGATGGGCACGTGAGTCTAGTTTCTGGGAAAAATTACGAAACTGATTTTTGAGTTACGAAACTCAAGATATGATTTTTAAAACGACTAGTACACAGATTGGGCAGTGTCTGGAAAATAAATTTTATAAGGGGTTAAAGTCAGTTAACACCTCGTGTTCGACTCCGGTGTCGGTTTCGGGTTCGGGGTGTTACAACACTGTCCATCGATTTTATTGGTAGATCTTTATGCTTTGGTCGCGGTTATAATGGCATGTATAAGTGTTATGTGCTTGATGATATAACCACTATGTTTGGCTTGTAAATATGATTTTATGATTGATGACATTTTGGTATTTTTGGGCTTGATGGCTAATGGTGAAATGGTTTAGCGATGATATGTTTTGAATGGCCAAATTGGTATGCTTGTGTGTGATATTTGCATGAAATGTTGCTTTGAATTTGTAAAACTTATGTTATTTTGATGCCTTGATGGTTGGTGTGCTTTTGGCACTTTGATGCTTAATGGTTGGTGTTTATATGATCAAATTGATGCATGGTTTTTATGACCAAGGTGATAAGTGTTGGCATTTTTACAAAATGATCATTTAGGGCATGGTTTGATATGGAATTTAGTCAAGTATAATTGGTTGAATTTGACCCATTTGGTATGTTTGAATGTGAATTTGGCTTGTGGTCAATTATGGTACAACTTGATATGAAATTAAGCTATATATATATGGATGACTTATGGTCATATATATATTTAAGTTAGGTATATGTGTATTTGAGATGCATGAAAATAAAGATTCAAATGATAGGTTATATTGACATGGTATAAGCCAAGTATGGTATGCTTAAACATGAACGTGTTTAGGTATGTTTGGAATAACCATGTTTGCTATGTTTACATAAGTCTAAGTGGAGTTATGCTTTCATGTAAAAATGAACTAATTGTAATAGTATAAATGTGGTCAATGAGTTTTGGAATGGAAAATGAATTAAATGTTGATGAATGAAATGTGTTAAGTACATATATATGTTTAGATAATTGTATGTTTGCATTTGAGGAACATATATATGTTTAGATAATTGTAAGGATAAATGACCTAATGAATTGGTCTTAATATGCATGCTTTGGATTGTTTGAAAGCTTGATTATATGTACAAATGTCTTGTAGGTGTGATCTTGAAATAGGTGAAAGGAATGACTTGAAATTGCCTTATTTCTTGTCCACACGGTCTAAGACACGGGCGTGTGTCTCTTGTTGATTTTTAAAGGTTGCATTTCGAGAGTTACACGGCCTAGCACATGGGCATGTGGCTTGACCATGTGACCCAAGTCAGAAAGTTACACGGGCACGGACATGGGCTGGGACACGGCCAAATGTCCCTACTTCGAATGTCCACACGACCTGAGACATGGGCGTGTGTCTCAATTGTGTGAGTCGCACGGCCTGGCCACATGGTCGTGTGAATCACATGTCCTAGCCACATGGCTGTGTGACCCCTGCAGTTTAAATTTTTTGACTTTTTCCTAAACTTTCTTATTTATTCCAATTTAGTCCCAAATCGTTTCTAAAGTGTTTCTTCAGCCTCGAGGGATCGAATAAGGGCCGATATGCATGTATTTGATAGAATTCTGATATTTTTTATTTAATTTTTGGAAATGAATGTTTTTATGTTATAGATTTTTGGTAATGCTCTGTAACCCTATTCTGGTGACGGATACGGGTTAGGGGTGTTACACAGATACTCTTATTTGGGATATCTTCAGGGGGATTCGTGACGCCCTTAAGCTATGTCATGACATCGAAGGCAGTTTCATGATTTCCTCCATTCTACTCCCTATGTTACGACATCAAGCATTTCATGTTGCAACATAGCCTTCCAATGGTCTCCTGCACACTTATAAAGTTCATTAGCTCACCCTTAGGCCTCATTCGTCCCCTAAGGTCAATAAAAGACTCAATTTGCTCATTTTATTGGATTTAACAAAACTTAATAAAACATAACTAAATCTTAATGAAAATACTTAATTTCAAGCTTCTAAAGTGTGAAAACTAGTTTAATCCGCTACATCGAATTACGACAGATCAACATGATTTCCTTTAATTACTTGGAAAATTTCGGTATTTTATCAATTAATTCTAAATGGGGTAAATTAACACTAAGGGACTCGAATAGGTTTAGAAAATTTACAAGGTTTGCTTCATCCCTCATTCGTTTCTCCTTGATCCTCAATGGGAATGTTATTTAATGGTTACTGGGTTTGAGATCACCGGCTCAGCTACCGATTTGACTACTTGTTTACTCAGCTCTTCGGGCTTATTTTTGTCCAAAGATTTCTTGATAGATTTCTATGAATCCTCGTCTACTTGAATGGTAGTGCTAATGTTGTCAAGGGTTTTACCTGATTGTAAAGCAATTGCATTCACGTGCTCTATTCCATCCTAACGAGGATTATTCTCCATGTTACTGGGGATTCCGTTACCAAATTGCCTTTGTAGGTTGGTCATCATCTGGCTCATTTGGTTCTGGATGCTATCTTTAAAGTTGGTCAATGTGCTACAGGTTAATGTACATTGATATTGTACTTGTCGGATGTCCGTCTTTATTGACTATATTTCTCTTTCTATCCGATCTAGTCATTGACCACAAACAGTGTGGTCATTCCCCATGGATCTATCTTGAGATCTTTGTACATTTGTAGGTTAGTAAGGAGGGTTTAAACCATTTTGTACTGCATTTCCACCACCTTGATTACCTCCCCTCCATAGGTTTCAGTGATCCTTCCAACTAGGATTATATGTGTTCAAATAAGGATTTCTACCCCTATTGCGTACATAATTCACCTCGTCCGGTTGGTGCTCCAAATTTTGTCTACAGTGTTGGGTTGGTTCCATTATGGTTAGTTTAGATGCTGCTTCTAATTGGTTCAAAATTTTCAAAATTATTTGATAAGCATCCATCTTTTGGGTAATTTTTGTAGGTGTTGGCATTGGATTGTAAGTGAACATTTCATTTGGCCACATATATGAGTTCACAGCCATGTCATCAATTATTTGACAAGCTCACTCATACGTGTGGTTCATTAAGGCTCCTTTGGATGCAGTATCCAGTGTAGACCTCAAATTTTTATCTAAACCATTATAAAATAGCTGCATCTAGAACCACTCTTACATTTTCTAATAGGAACAGATCCTCAATAATGATTTAAATCAATCCCAAGCTTCGTATAAATTTTCAACCTTCAAATTTATTAAAGTTGGCGATCTCACAGCAGAGTTGAATGGATCTACTTATTGGGAAAAAATTGTGTAAAAATTTTCCCACTAATTCATCCCACATGGTTATAGAACCTGGTTCTAATGATTCCAACCAATTGGTGACATGGTTACATAAGGAAAAGGCAAATAACTGAAGACACAACGTCATTGATTACCCCATTGTACTTGAAAATGTCACACAACTAGAGTAACTATTTTTGGCGTTGGTTTGGATCCTCCATCATGTTCCTTCAAAATTGCAAGGTATTTTGGATCATTTGTATCATGTCTTATTGATGTCAAAATTATTGGCATTGATCGTTGGTCGTTCAATATTGCATCACACAACATCTAGCATTGGTAGTGCGTACTCACACTACATCCTTTTGAGCCATTAGTAACTCTATAGGGATCTATGCTTGTGGTTCAGGTGGATCATTAAATAGTGGATTTTCCCGAAGCAAATCAACTACCACGGGAGGATCGTTTTGCATCAAGTGACAGTTGCATTTCAAAAATTTCTCCAAACCGAGATATGTCTTGATTGGGATGTTTCCACTTCGGGTCATAAACGAAAATCAAAGACAGAAAAATAAAAATTATTAACTTAATATGAAATAAAAAATGTAAAGATAAAATATAATAAAAATCATATCTATAATTTTCCTATTTATCCTACTAATTGTAGAAAATCAATTTAAATTTAATGTGAAACCTCCTCGACAATGGTGCCAACAACTTAACTTCCTCCAAACATGTGAATGTTTAGAGTAAAAAAAATGCATATAAAAGTATATAGAATAAGTGCAACATCCACAAGCAAACAGGTCAAATTGTAATATATTTTTGTGTTACAACGGGAAGTATTCTGAGAATCGTACTCAGTGGAGGTTGAATTAAATCTTAATATATTATCTATACTAGCAAGTCTAAACATTAATCACTAAAAAACATATTATGAAAATTAGTAGTAAAGATTAAAGTTGTAAAATAAAAGCTAAACTACTAAAACAAAGTTAACAAACAAAAATCTCTCAATTAATAGGTAGAAGATTAACACGCTTCAATGTTTGCAATTAATTTAAGAATTCGGGTTTTATAAGTGAATTAGTTATTAACTAACTAGTATTACCTCTCGACCTTTACTAATTAACTAATCGACTAGTACATGTTTATCTCTCAACCTCACTTTCCTGACAATTTACTCAGTAAGCTCACAACCTTGATTATCATAGATTACTTTCTAGGGTCATCAATCCTTAGGTTTAAACGCACATGAATTTATACCAACTAGCACTATGGGAAAACCCTATTTCCTTTATTAATCACTCCCACATTCGCTCGTTAATCTCTCTAAAGATCTAGCCCTTCATCGACTAAACAACCATCTTTCCCATAATTAAATTAATCATGCAATAACACAAATTAACGTAAAAGAGAAATATATAGAAATTGTTCATTTGATGAACTTAATGTGCTCAGAATCATGAAATCCTGTAACAGTGATTGAGATCTCATCGATTGCAAATAAGAGGTGAAAGAAAATTACAAAATTACAAAATAAGAAAGACTTGGACTCAAATTGAATCAAGGTCAAAGAACAAGAAATATGGCTGTTTTAAAATAACAATAAACCTAAACTAAAAACCTAAATCGACTAAACTAAAACCTAAAGATGGCTTTTTCCAGAAGCTCTCTAGCTTTGTCTCAACTTAACTATTTATAAGCAGAGTTTAGCATCCCTAATTAGGTCAAATACAATCCTTAATCAAATAAAATATGAGTTGTGCGGATGGAAACACCTTTGCTTATTTTTTCCCCACGTCGCACCTGTTTTATGACACAGACTAAGGTGTGTTGCGACATAGAACTTCGAATGTGAAATTCTGAATTAGCTTGGTTGTGTTGCAAAATGGAAGCCTATGTTGCGACTCGATTGTCATTCCTGATGCTTTTGGGGCCTTAAAATAAGTATCTTGGACACTCAACTAAAGTGTTAAAACCACCTTAAGGCCGATATTGGCCCAATTGGTCAACTAACTCGAAATAATGCCTAAAAAAACTTATTTTGCAATAATTTTAATCTAAGTTACAAAATGTGAAAATGCAATAGAAGACATTAAAATGACTAGAAAACAAGCTCATTAAGTGTCAAAAAGTACTTAAATTGCCACTGTGATTTATGGCAAGTCAGTAGCTCGGGCGAGGAAGAGTCACATTGTCGACTACCTCAGCACGTTATAAGAGGATTGCTATTAAAGGGAAGGGGAAGGAAATTGCTGAATCAGAGCCCAAATCGTATGACAATTAGCTACATTTATTTGCATTTTTTTAGTTTACGTAGAATGTAACTAAGTAACTACTGAATTATTTCGGACAAGACTTAATTTGATTTTGTTTTTGTTTATTTTTTATTTGCATATGTTTTCTTTGTATGTTGTTTTTTTTTTCTGTGCAGGATTACAATTCAATTTTGAGCCTAAAAGTGAAGGTGGACGACCCTAACTTGCATTGATGGGGGTTCAGGGAATTTTGGCAAACCTTCAAACTTTCTTTTGGGAATACACATGAAAGAAAATGTGTAATTTAAGTGTGGGGGGATGTACACAATTTTATGATTTCATTTTTGTGTTTTTGTGTGTTTAATTGCCTATTTTCTGTTTCTGTTCTATGTTCAAAAAAATTTCAAAAATGTTCTCCTTGTTTTTCATTTATTTTATTAATTTTGTATGGTGATTGAACTATAATTGGGAAATTAACCATTGGTTGTGGGTATGGAATGAAGTGTTTTAGACTTTCAATCACGTAAATTTTGATGGATAGTAGATAATTCGATCCTCTTAAAAGTAGACTAGTTAGTTAAATGGATTAAATTGCATGATAGATTAAAAGTAATCGTTCTTCACGGAAAAAATGCATGAATTGTGCGAAAAGATAGATTGTATAAATGCTTGTAGATAAAGAATGCTTGAGTCAATAGTTGTTCATTGGGACAAATGCAGACATGATACAAATTGTGTTTTGTGAAATATTTAGGTATGACCTAAGGCATTGTTTGATTAGCCAAGAGCCTAAATGACTAACATTTATGCTATGTACCCTTTAGCTCCCATGATTTGAGCCTTAAATAAGCCTTTCTTGATGAACCTAAATCATTGGGACCTTGAGCCTAAATGAGTTAAAAACTCAACCCTTCTTTATCATTGTGTGTAAATGCACTATGAAATGTTGAGGGCTAAGAAGAGACATTATGGTGGTTTAAGTATATTCTTGATAGAAAAGAGAAGAGATTGCATGAAATGGTGCATATAGACCCTTGCTAAGTAATTTAGAACAAAAAATAAAATCAAACAAATAAAAGCAATATGAGGGTTATAGAGTGTTATCGAGCAAAATATGTTCTAGCATCAAAAGAGTGAAAGAGTAAAAGAGTGAAAAAATTATGATTGAAAGAGTGAAAAAATTAGAAAAATAGCTCAAATAAAAAATCATTTTCTAGCCTCAAAAGAATTTTTGCAATTCATAATGTATTAGTACTTGCTAGTTTCATGTATGCACTAATATCAAATAGTATCATTTTAGTCTTTGGAGAGATAAGGAAGATGAGAGAAGCATAAATAAGGAAATGAGCTTAATGATTAATTTGGGGGTAAATAGGGGACAATTTAATGCTTGAACCATTTTGAGCTATCTTTTCTGTAACACCCCTAACCATTTTGAGCAAAACAGAACAACTAACTTCATTTAAAAATAGTTAAACAAATAAATTACAAACAATTTTAGATCAAATCGAAATAAATTAGAAAATTTCAAAAATATTTGAAAAATTAAAAAATAGGTGTCACACGGTCGTATGACATAGCCCAGGCTGTGTGAACATTCAAAGTTAGGACACATGGTCGTGTCCTAGCTCCTGTAAGTATTCAAAATAGGGCCACACGGTTGTGTCACAGACTGTGTGTATATTCGAAGTTGGGTCACACGGTCATGTTGCGGCCATGTGCCAGACTATGTAACAAACTGTTTTTGGTCACACAGTCGTGTCGTAGGTCGTGTTGATACTGCACCTAAAAATAATAAATACACACGGTTGTGTGAGGTGACTGTGTTGCACACAACCGTGTGACAGCCTGTATGCTCCATTTTATCTCCTAAAACAAGCAAATTCATGCACCATTCCTTACTCAACAAGACATGCAATATCTAGCTCATTTCCATGGTTCAAAAACACATGCAAATCACTAAATACATGCCAAAATTCCATTCATCCTATGCCTAACCAATATGCCATTCAAAGGCATCACAATGTCAAGGTAAGATTTATGACTCTACATGTTATATTGTGAAAGAGTAAGTCTATTAGATATGGTAAATTAGTAATATAAAGAAATAAGGCCTTGCTTAGGGATTCACTGTGTTAGAAATGATGGAAAAATGGTATATGAATAGATATTGATGGGGTTCCATGTTCTGTAGAAGTAGTTGCTGCTGATTTGAGCGATGGAAGTCTGGACCTAGAGTTTTGGATTGCAGTAGGTGAGTATTAGGTGAGTCTCTAAGTTGACTCTTGTATGAATATTGTACATATGAACTATTTCTATAGAAATTGATTAAATAATGAAATCAAAGTTAGAAAAGTGTGGTATGATGGTTATGTAACTATATGAGTTATTGCTGAAAATAGAATTCGTGTTATAGTATACAATCTGAGAAGATTAGGTCCGGTCATATATGTGTGTCTCGGATGTATGCTAAGGGGTATGATCTGTTAAAAGATTAATGTGGTTTGTGTTAGTGCACAAATGGTTTGTGAAGTGAGTCTGTGTCTGTCTCTACGATATTGTCAAAAGAGGTCTATCAGGACTTTAAACACAAATTTTGAAAGGAAAATTCCATGGCCATGGCACTCTTTAAAGCAACTTAAAGGATGGTTATTAGCCAACGGGGTTTTTTTGCGTGTCCCATGCAATGATGGGAAAACCTCACATAAGTGAGTTAGGTAAATCAATATCGCAAAAACATGACAAATAATGAAAAGCCTTTGTAGCGTAATATGAAAGAAAACCTTTGTGACGTAATATGAAAGAAAGCCTTTGTGGCGTAGTATGGAAGAAAGCCTTTATGGCATAATATGGAAGAAAGCATTTATGGCGTAGTGTGAACAAAAGCCTTTATGGTGTAGTATGGAAGAAAGCCTTTGTGGCGTAATATGGAAGAAAGCTTTTGTGGCATAGTATGAAAGAAAGCCTTTGTGGCGTAATATAAGCTAAAGCCTTTGTGGAGTAAAATGAATTGAAAGCCTTCGTTGAAAACCATGAAAAAAAAGCCTTTGTGGTAAATCACAAGATGAAAGCTTTTGTGGCAGTCTCTGAAAGGAGATGTTCTTGGCGTGTAATGATAAGAATCTTAATGGCATATTATAAAAGATATCCTTTTTGGCGGGTTCTATATCAAATTTTTTGGTGCATTGTCAAAAGAGGTCTTTCGGGACTTTAAACACAAATTCTGAAAGGAAAAGTCCATGGCCATGGCACTCTTTAAAGCAACTTAAAAGAAGGTTATTACCCAAAGGGTTTTTTTGTGTGTCCCATGCGATGATGGGAAAACCTCACATAAGTGAGTTTAGGAAAATCAATATCAGAAAAACACGAAAAATAATGAAAAGCCTTTGTGGCGTAATATGAAAGGAAGCCTTTGTGGCGTAATATGAAAGAAAACCTTTGTGTCGTAGTATGAAAAAAAGCCTTTGTGGTGTAATATGGAAGAAAGCCTTTGTGGCGTAGTATGAAAGAAAAACTTTGTGGCGTAATATAAATGAAAGCCTTTGTGGTGCAATATGAAAGAACAACGTTTGTGGCGTAAAATGAATTGAAAGGCTTTGTGGAAAACCATGAAAAAAAGTCTTTGTAGTAAATCACAAGATGAAAGCTTTTATGGCTATCTCTAAAAGGAGATGCTCTTGATGTGTAATGATAAGAATCTTAATGGTGTACTGTAAAAGATATCCTTTGTGGCGGATTCTATATCAATTTATTTGGTGTATTGTCAACAGAGGTCGATCGGGAATTTAAACATGAATTCTAAAAGGAAAAGTCCATGGCCATGGAACTCTTTAAAGGAACTTAAAGGAAGGTTATTACCTAAAGAGGTTTTTTTGCGTGTCTCATACGATGATGGGAAAACCCCACATAAGAATAGCCTTTGTGGTGATCTCTGAAAGGAGTTGCTCTTGGCGTGAAATGATAAGAATCTTAATGGCGTACTGTAAAAGATATCCTTTGTGGCGGATTCTATATCAAATTGTTTGGTGTATTCAGTATGGTTCGTAAGTTGTGATCAGTAATACCAATAAGGCATAGTGTTTTTAAAAACTTCGGTAAAGTATTATACAAGACTATAAATCAATTGTGAATGATAAAGATTGAATAAATTTAGAAAAGTGTATTCTTAATAAGGAACTCACACTTTATATTTGAATGAGGTAACTACTATCTGAATATAAGAAGATTCAGGAATTATGATGAAATGATGGCTTGGAGTTATGTGTACAAGAGTAATGATGTTTTGATGGTATGGACCTCTGGTAAGGAAATTAATAAAGGTTATCAAAAGTTTAGATTAAAGAGTGTAAATGGTGCATCGAAAGCATTGAGGGGTAGAGATGAGTTATGAGCAAGGTAAGGTAACTGATGTGCATTCGAGAATATGAACTGAGGGAGTATTCGCCAGTGATTAAGTTGAAGGTTTAGAACGATGATATCATCTAAACAAATTATTAGTTAAAATATGCAAAAATAAAACAGGTAAATGATGTTTTCCTCACTAAGTTCTCATGAACTAATCTGTGTATGTTATGTTACAGGTATAATGATGTGGGCCTGCGCCAGGAGGGATGATGCCAGGATTATGCCAATAAGTGGTGTATCGGGTTATTATGCATATAGAAAGTGTTGACATCGGGTTTAAGTCTGAGTTTTCATTAAGAATCCCATACCTTGAGGTGTTTATAATAAATTAGGATGCCAAGTTAAAAATCGTTGCAATTTAATTACCTCGAGCTGAAGTTGTAATTAGTTATTGTATTTACTTATGAATCTTAGTTTGAAATTTTGTAATTAAGTTGTAATTATTTGTAAATTGTATAAGTAGATTTAGATCATGTTTGTATTCATGTGGTAATACCCAAGATTCGAATCTGATTAATTAGATCGGGTTGAGCTCAATAAAAGTTTGATATCAGAGTACGGTTTAGCTGA
The DNA here is from genome assembly GCF_007990345.1 of Gossypium hirsutum. Taxonomy (NCBI): domain Eukaryota; kingdom Viridiplantae; phylum Streptophyta; class Magnoliopsida; order Malvales; family Malvaceae; genus Gossypium; species Gossypium hirsutum. The sequence goes on along the minus strand of NC_053442.1, from coordinate 41,231,674 downwards.
TTATTGGATCATGAAGCTGATAAAGCCCTGTATGCATGGTACACCAAGCCTGACTTAAGTCTTTCAGGTGCATCAAAATTATTTCATAATGTGACTGATGTAATAATTATAGTTACTAAAGAGAAATAATGATGAAGTAAAGAAGGAAAAGAACGGTAAAAATACTGATTTGTTAATAAGAAAGAAAGGATGATACATGATATGGTTAATAACAAAACAATACTTAAAGTATAAAAAAAATTTTAGTCCCTATCTTCCTTAGTTTGATTAGTGGGCATGTATGGAACCCCTGCTGTAAGAAGGGGATCTTCAAGATTTTGATCCCTTACTGTTGAATTACCCTCACTGTTTTCAGCATTGGGCATATCAAAAATGAAACAAATTTCCTGACCGTTTCCATTTTTTTTGGAAAGATTCCCATTCTTCCCCCTCTGGGTGGTAGATGTTAAAACTAAGAGACTGGGAAGAAATGTAACCAAGACAAATAAAATCTTTGTGACTAAGATCAAAAAGACCTGCGGCCACTTGGGTGTGTAGAAGTAGGTTCAATTTCCACTATGGTAGAGCATCATTATTGTTCTTTGTGGTATCCTCCTAATATTTGTTATAGGTCTCTTCATGAGAATGGCGTAGATTTTCCAACAATGCTCTATGATTGTCTTTCAGAGCACCAAGCTTCTATTCTAAAATAGATTTCTCATCCTTCAACTGATTCCCCTCCTCTCTTGGCTGTTTATTTTCATTTTAAGCATCCCTACATTTTCCTTGTAGAGTCGTGACCTGAGCATACAATCTTTTAATAAGATTGCAAGAATCTTGCTATTTTTGGCATCTTTGCTAGACTTTACAAACTTCTCTAAAGTGAACATCTTATTTTTGTAGCATTCACTGGTATCTTTGAGAGCCCCACTCCAAAAACCGTGTTCAATAGACATGACCTCTGAGGTTTGGGGCATGAGTGAGAAAGGACCCTTAAAGGAATTAGATGCAAGGTAAGAGGAAAAAGCTTCTCTTAGCTGTAGAGGTAGCAAATTAGTTGTTGTTGAAAAATGGTGCTGAAAGATGTAGAAGATGTCACTAACTTCAAAAGGACTCACCAAGGAAAGTTACTTTCTGATTCAGAAGGGGTAGCATATTATGTTAGGAGAGGAAAGACAATTGACTGAATTAAAAGAATTGTCTTGGAGGGATTAGTAACATGTGCAGGAGAACCTGTTTGAGGGGTAGACTCTTCAAGGGCTAAAAGAACCTCGAGGAGAGCAAGAATCAAAGATGAATGGGTAATTGGAGTAACAGGCACCCTATTTGATTGATGGCTTACCAAGGGAGGGCATCCACTACTTCCAGATTCTTGAGGGCTCGCATCTAATCTGTCCATTTGCTTTGTTTTCTTTGTTGCTAACTTGCTGAGTGGAGCAATAGTAGCCTTCCCTTTGTCAATAGCTCTTTTAAGGATGAATGAAATGTCCATGTCCTATTTATGTGAACGTAACAAAGATCTTGCATCATCAATAGGAGAATTAGCTTGATCTGAAGTGGAATCTGTAACAGGTTTTGTTATAATTTTCCAATTTCTTGGGTGAAGACTACAAATAGAGTAAAAGTATAGTTGCGGTTCTCAGATGTGCCTAATAAGATGTGTGCCAGTTCCCTATCTGAGTTATATGGCTAGGCTTCAAAGGCAGACAGTACGAAGGGGTCAATTATTGGATTGATGGAATAGTTTGGGCGGCAACCATTTGGACTCAAATTCTAACAATGATGAAATATGTTCCTAACAAAAACTAACTCCACCAAATCAAGTATACACCCCCTTTTTAATCTTTGACATTGTCTTTTAGCAATTTGAACAACCTCTGACTTGCATTTGGTACAAACATTTTCTTGAGGAAGGGACCACTGAGTTGCGAAACCAATACCAGAATTGAGTTTACTTGCAACCCTGATCTATTTATACTTTCTTAGGTGGAGATTTGATATCCTATTTTGAATAAATGGTTCATATGCTTGTCATGCACTAAAATGAGCATTACATGTAGAAAATCCAGTTCACTATATCTTGAGTTAATAAAATCTTACCAATGGATGCTCACAGTTTATATAGAAATCGATGTAAAATGCCACCAATGTCCACCATGATAGGGTAGATAACTATCGTGGTGCAATACAATAACCATTGAGTACAATGTAGAAGAAAGGGTTAAGTGGCAGATGGAAGCCAACCACCAGTAAAATGGGAGGCAAGATGAAACCTATAGAACTGTTGCTGAGATGAAAATGTTGAGGAAGTTAAAAGTCATCGGCCAAATTTTAGTTTTGGAAACCCTGGGACTCTATGTAATGATACATTTCTTCTTAAGCGGTATTAAAATGACATACCTAAGTCTCCATGTGTGGTGGAGTTTCGCGAGCAACGGTTCAGATAGTTTGGTCACAACCCCTCCCTTTGATAGTAGTTTTTCTCATGTTGGCAATAAAAAGTTACAAGTTGAAAGAATGAAGGAATTAACTTTGAGAAACTCAGAAATGGAAGATGAAAAATGCAATAAGGTTTAGTAGAGGAAGGTTAGGGTTTCGATTGATTTTGCAAAAGTAATTGATGAAGTATTAGAGTGCAAGTTTTATAGAAATTGTTGGAAAAAATACTCAGTTTGAAAATGGTTTTCTTGCGCAGTGGAAAATTAAAATTTTGAAAATCGACCCAATTTGTGATATTTATAGTAATAAACCTTAACTGAATTTGTACCTGCATTTTTCGATAAGCAGATCCTTGATGTTTTCTGGGTTTTCACCAAACGATCTTCTCCACTATTCTTGTACCATGAACTACTTTGAGTGTGGGCTCGAACCAATTGAATCAAAACACTGAACTAGAAAAAATTTTCCTTTTTCGAAAATATACGTTTTTAATAGATATCGGTAAAATTGTTATTCAGAAATATACATTTTTAAATTGAAAATAATTCTCTCTATTTTTCGACGGAATAACAATCCCTCAAGGTTGTGTTAATAGCTCTACCGATGTCATCTATTTATAGGAAGAGAACATAAAACCCTTGCAGAGTTGTAGAGGTTTATTTTAAATAGAAAAAAAACATCCTACTTAGAGTAGGAGAGGGGTGAATGTCTCACCCTTTTATTTCTACTAGGGTTGTCATCCTTTTCTAATTATATGAGGGGTTCTGGGCTTCTCTGATATTAGGTCTAATAACGAGTACTTCTTGGGTCCCTTTTGACCTAGTATTCAGAAATGTAATGCAACCCAATTCAATTTTTCTATTTCCCAAAATAAACTTTAATATTTACATATTAAATAATTTTCTCATCCCAATTTTACCCAACAAGGGTAAAAACTATGTGAGTCCTTAGATTGACTCTTGCATGTGTATTATGCTTATCTAGAAATTTCTACACTAAGTGGCCAAAGCATGAGACTGAATCTAGTAAAGTATAATGTGACAAATCTGATAAGAAATATAAGAGTTATGAATTTGAAAGACTACGGTGTGCTTATGCCTCCAAGTAAGAACAAGTCTGATAGGAGGTGCATGTATATCTGGTAAGCATAAGAATGTTTGTCATGGGTGAGTCGATGCATGATGAGTTTGTTTCTGTCTCTTGAGTCATCAAAGGGGTCTATCAAAACTAAAAACATGAATCTCTAAATGGACAAGTCCATAGCCATGGCACTAAAGAAGACCTATCATGTAAGACCGTAATTGGTGGGTTATAGCATCATATGGGAAAATTTGAGAAAGGTTATTAGCTAACGTGGTTCTCTATGTGTCTCGAAATGATAAGGGGAAAACCTAAATAAGTGTAAGTTTAGGCAAATCCCTATTGTTTAAAACACATAAAGGGCAGCCTTTATGGAAAAACTCTGAAAAGGGAAGCCTTTGTACGAACCTGTTAAAGGATGGCCTTTGCGGCAAAACTCTAGAAGGGTAAGCCTTCATGGAAAACCTCTTCAAGGATGACTTTGTGGCAAGACTCTAAAAGGAAAACCTTTATGGTGAATATTTAATAAAAAGCAAATCTTTGTTGCAATCTCATGATAATGAAGCCTTTGTGGTTATCTTTGAAAAGGAATGCCTTCATGGCATCTTCTAAAGAATGACCCTTGTGGTAACCATTTGATAGAAACGTCTCTGTGGCAAACTTTGAACGAAAAGAAAGGAACCCATGGTGAAATCTATTAAAACGACATATGAAGTCTTCTAAAAGAACGATAAATATGACAAACTCTGAAAGAAAAGATCCGTAAGAAGTGTTATCACTAACCCAATATAGTAACATGGTAAGAACAACAAGACTAGAGTGCTCTAGCATGACTGTTGAACCAAAGGTATCCTATCTATAAGGCCCTCTGCAACAGGAATGGTTAAGGAATCATGAAAAAATAAGACAAGGAACATGAGAGTGGTACAGAAGATATGAAAGGCAATATATGGCCTCAGTGTGAAGTGTGACAATCATGGTATAATGAATAGAATCTAAAGGATGTATCCATCAGAGTTAAGTTGAAGAATAAAATATAAGGAGTTAGATAAAAGAGTTCTCAGATGACATTAAGGTAAATGAGGGATTACTCATTAAGTTCTATTGATCTTACCTCTGTGTTCTTATGTTAGAGGTAAGTTGATTGAGGCTATTCCAGGAGGGAGGACGCCGGAGCTACGTCTATAGAAGGGTGCGTTGGGCTATTTTGCATACAGAGCGAGTGAAGTGGCGAGTTTGAGTATGATAAGAATACTGTGATTTGGCTAGGCAAACTATTTGTAAGCCTAGCAGTGTACATAAAATGTGTTGGCCAAATAAGTGATGTCAATGATATTGTTTACGAGCAAGATAAGTGTTGTATATATTTGTACTTATAAGTTCTCGTTCGGTGAAAAGTTTTGTTAAATGGTTGTAAGTATACATTGTACACTCAGATGATTTGTTGGTTGGGAAACATTACTTAATAATATGTATAAGTTTGAAAATTTTGTATGAACAAATTTAATTAAAGACGGTAAGAGAGCGTAACACTTGAGATCTGGATACGAAAAATTTAATTGAAGAAGCCCTGTATACATAACGTGCTTAGCCTAGTAGAGTCTCTCAGGTATGTGGAACGATGAAAATGTGCAAGTGTACACAATCGCAACAAGTAATAAAGTGATAAGTAAATGTTGAGTTATCGTACCCACAGGGACTGTAAAAAAGAATATTTATGAAATTAATGTTAAAACACTTTGGTGATGGAAAATATTTTGGTTTAAAGATGATTAAAAACTAAGGGTTAAAAACTAAGTAAAAAAATAAAAATAAAAAGGTTCTAATGCACTATTTCAAATAAGGTTTAATCAAGATGATATAATTATGTTGGATTAATTACATTCCTTTAACTTAGAATTATTAAACTTATGTTTATACTACTACGAACAAATTCACAGCAACTCGGTAATTTGCTAACTACTGCTCATACATACTTAGTAAATTAATCATCTCTTGAACATTTTTCAATGTCAATCCAAGCGATTAATCAATCTTCACAAGCATATAAAAGATCAACTGAGGTAACAGAGTATTTCTACCTTGAAAAAGTTTAATCACAATAATCTTGCAAGTTATGCAAGGCATGTGTATCGCCAAATACAATGCTAAATTAACTTCAGCTACCTTAGAAGAATAACATGCACTGATTAAGTATTATGTCGATTAATTACAATTTCAATATGATTTAATAATTAATTCATTATTTATCTAACAATTAATATTTCAAGAATAACTTAGGCATGATTTTACTTAATCAAGCATATTACCGAGGCCTATAACAACATAAACACAATTTCAATAATTCAAGCAGGCAAAATATAATCAACCCAACACGGATTAAGTTCAAGCTAGATTGATTAAAATAACCATTTCAATAGCATAAATATTCATAAACATGTTTGTCAAAACAACAACGAAATTTAAAGAGATAGGGAACAAGAAGCAAATTCGGTGTTTCTCCGTGGCTTGACTGATTTCTCCGTTCTTCGTTCTCTATTGTCCTTGGCTATCAAGGTGGCTTATGAACACTTTAATAGCTGCTCAACAATGGCTGATGAGTTCCTCTTTCCCAATAGAAGAAATAGACATTTGAACAAAAGGGAAAATGGAAAGGAAAAGTTAAGAGAAAGTGGGAGAGGAGAAGAGAGAATGAGAGTGTGAGGGATGAGTTAAATGATCAGAAAGGGGTGGCTTTTATAGCTGATTTTGGGTGCTAAAACTTGAAAATTCCATCAGCTAAAGAGACCCCCCTTGGCTGGCCACACACATGGCAAAGTTGAGAGATTCAACTTTATTAAAAATAGCTTGGGGCAAATCCATAAAGCCACATTTTTTGGAGGGGCTTGAATACAAGGTTGAAAGCTCTTCAATGGCTTCTTTGCAAGATTATTTAGTCAGCTAAAATGCTGATTTGGGTCAGCATATAGACGGTTCTGGGAAGCCCAATTGGTGGTTAGTTCGGTTCACTAGATTCGGTTCAACCAATGTTGTTCCACTAGAACATTTTTTTCCATAATTAATTAATAATAATTTATTTAGCCTAAATTAAATTGGGAATAAATTAAGATTAATTATATTATGAATTAACATACATTTTTGGACCATCTTTGGAAGGAAATAAATTTGCCTCAATGCTTCAAATTGCTTCTCGATTTTATACTTCTAGCATTGTCTGCCGAGCCAATTTTCGCGCTTTGTGCAAATCTGTCGAAAATAGTCAAAATTAATCAAAATTAACAATAAAATTAATTAAAATTCATCATGTTCATATTTTTAACATAATTTAATTATTTTATAATATTTAATTATTTTTTGACAAGAATTTAACCGAAATAGCATGATTTTAAGTTAAAAGGGGCATGTAAAATACATAAATTTTCATGTTTCCAGTATGCGTAGATATTTTTTTGTATGTAAGCTAAAGAATGTAAAGAAAGGGGTAAATGAGACAGTAGAAAGGAAAAGATTACTCCATTGATAAAGAACGATATATACAAAAAGGGACAATAACAAAAAGAAAGTAGAAAACAAGATAAAAGAGCATTTCAGTCTCCTCATTCAGTGGTCTGACTGGTGGGATTGATTGAAGCCTCCTCTTAGTGAGGATGTCTTTCAGGGTTTTACTCTGCACTCGCCAAGTTCTCTACCTTGTCCTCAACTCCAGGCGTGGTTGGGGTAAAAAAGATAATTGATTGCTTCCACTCTTCTTGGAAGAGCTCCCACTCCTCATTGTCGGGATTGCAAACATCAAAGTTGAGTGAATCCATAGAGACACACTTTAGATAGCCAAAGTCTAATTTGCACAAGTTAAAAGGACCTACAACCACTTTGCTATACAGAATTAAGTTTGCTCTCCACTCAGGTAAAGCCTCAATAAGGTTTTTCTAAGTATCTTCTTGATATTTTCTGAGGGCCTCTCCTTGGGATTGGTGTAGTTGCTCCAACTCTACTTTGTGCCTATCCTCTTAGGCTTTAGACCTCTCTCGGAATGTAGATTTTTAGTTCTCTAAGGGGATGATCTTATCTTTAAGCTAGATGAGTTCAATCTGAGTATACCCATATTCGTTCTTTAGAGTTGTAAGTTGGGCAAATAGCCTCGCATCATACTACTTGAGTCTTGATACTTTCGATGGATATCGGCTAAGGCGTCTTCTTTCTATTTTACAGATCTCCCTAAATCTACTATCTTTCATTTATAACATTTGCCAGCATCTCGAAAATACCTACCCAAAAGGTTGTTCTCAAGAGATGAGATTTCTAAAAATTGAGCCATAAGGGCAAAGGGATCCTCAAAGAACTGGGAAGAAAGGTAGGCGAAAAAGGCTTCTCTTAGCTGCAATGGCAGTAAGCCTATCCATTGTTGAATGGTTGAATTGAGAGGAGTAGAAAAGGGCATTGGCTCTATAAGGCTACGCCTAGGAATGTTACTACTTAATCCTATAGGTGTCACACCCCGTGATGAAGAAGGAAGGATAAACGAAGAGATTGGAGGAGCTGCCTCTATGAGATTCTTTGATGAAGGATTGGGGTTATACCTAAGAGAGCCTACTCGAGGGACAGAGCCTTTGGGTACTGAAGGAACTCTAGGAGGAACTGAAACTGAAGGAGAATGAGTAATGGTTACAACTGATTCATTACTTGATTGATGCCCCACCAAGGATGAACGCTCACTGTTTCCAAGTTCCTGAGTGCCTTCAATAAACCTGGCTCTCTTCCTTGCTTTAAATTTTTATGGCGATGCAGATTTGGCCTTCCCATGGTCATGAATCCTCCTAAGAATCGAAGATATGCCCATGCCTTAAAATTGAGTATGCAATAAAGGCCCTGCACCAGTAATAGGTGAATTAGCTTAACCTAAAGAAACACTTATCCAATTTCTTGGGTGAAGTTGACAGATATGATAAAAGTATGAATGGGTCTCTCTGATGCACCCCAATAAAACATGGACCAGTTCACTATCCGAATTATAGGGCCAATCTTGAATGGCAGATGCCACAGAAGAATTGATCCTTCTGCTGGTGGAAAAGGTCAGGCTTTAACCATTGGGACTTTGATTTTGTAAACAATGTTGGAACACATCCCTCAAATTAAGAATATGACCACCTTTTTAAGCTCTAGAACTGTCGTTCAACCTCATAAGTGTCCTCTGGTTTACATGCATCGCATATACTTTCTCGAGGAAGGGACCATTTGGTGGGGAAACCAAAACCAGAACTAGGCTTACTCAACACCTTAACATATTTATCCTTTCTTAATGCAATAAGGTTTAGCAGAGGAAGGTTAGGATGTCGATCAATTTTGCAAAAGTAACTGATGAAGTATTTGAGTACATATTTTATAGAAATTGTTGGAAAAAATATTCGGTTTGAAATCGGTTTTCTTGCACAGTGGAAAATTAAGATTTTGAAAATCGACCAAATTTGTGATATTTATAGCAATAAACCTTAACTGAATTTGTACCTACGTTTTTCGATAAACGGATCCTTGATGTTTTTTGGGTTTTCACCAAACGATCTTCTCTATTATTATTGTACCATGAACTACTTTGAGTGTGGGCTCGAACCAATTGAATCAAAACACTGAACTAGAAAAAATTTTCCTTTTTCGAAAATATACGTTTTTAATAGAAATCATTAAAATTGTTATTATAAAATAAACATTTTTAAATTGAAAATAATTCTCTCTATTTTTCGACAGAATAACAATCCCTCAAGGTTGTGTTAATAGCTCTACCGATGTCATCTATTTATAGGAAGAGAACATAAAACCCTTGCAGAGTTGTAGAGGTTTATTTTAAATAGAAAAAAAAAACATCCTACTTAGAGTAGGAGAGGGGTGAATGTCTCACCCTTTTATTTCTACTAGGGTTACCGTCCCTTTCTAATTATATGAGGGGTTTTGGGCTTCTCTGATATTAGGTCTAATAACGAGTACTTCTTGGGTCCCTTTTGACCTAGTATTCAGAAATGTAATGCAACCCAATTCAATTTTTCTATTTCCTAAAATAAACTTTAATATTTACATATTAAATAATTTTCTCATCCCATTTTTACCCAACAAGGGTAAAAACTAGGTGAGTCCTTTGATTGACTCTTACATGTGTATTATGCTTATCTAGAAATTTCTACACTAAGTGGCCAAAGCATGAGACTGAATCTAGTAAAGTATAATGTGACAAATCTGATAAGAAATATAAGAGTTATGAATTTGAAAGACTACGGTGTGCTTATGCCTCCAAGTAAGAACAAGTCTGATAGGAGGTGCATGTATATCTGGTAAGCATAAGAATGTTTGTCATGGGTGAGTCGATGCATGATGAGTTTGTTTCTGTCTCTTGAGTCATCAAAGGGGTCTATCAAAACTAAAAACATGAATCTCTAAATGGACAAGTCCATAGCCATGGCACTAAAGAAGACCTATCATGTAAGACCGTAATTGGTGGGTTATAGCATCATATGGGAAAATTTGAGAAAGGTTATTAGCTAACGTGGTTCTTTATGTGTCTCGAAATGATAAGGGGAAAACCTAAATAAGTGTAAGTTTAGGCAAATCCCTATTGTTTAAAACACCTAAAGGGCAGCCTTTATGGAAAAACTCTAAAAGGGAAGCCTTTGTGCGAACCTGTTAAAGGATGGCCTTTGCGGCAAAACTCTAGAAGGGTAAGCCTTCATGGAAAACCTCTTCAAGGATGAATTTGTGGCAAGACTCTAAAAGGAAAACCTTTATGGTGAATATTTAATAAAAAGCAAATCTTTGTTGCAATCTCATGATAATGAAGCCTTTGTGGTTATCTCTGAAAAGGAATGCCTTCATGGCATCTTCTAAGGAATGACCCTTGTGGTAACCATTTGATAGAAACGTCTCTGTGGCAAACTTTGAACGAAAAGAAAGGAACCCATGGTGAAATCTATTAAAACGACATATGAAGTCTTCAAAAAGAACGATAAATATGACAAACTCTGAAAGAAAAGATTCGTAAGAAGTGTTATCACTAACCCAATATAGTAACATGGTAAGAACAACAAGACTAGAGTGCGCTAGCATGACTGTCGAACCAAAGGTATCTTGTCTATAAGGCCCTCTGCAACAGGAATGGTTAAGAAATCATGAAAAAATAAGACAAGGAATGCGAGAGTGTTACATAAGATATGAAAGACAAGATATGACCTCAGTGTGAAGTGTAATAGTCATGGTATAATGAATAGAATCTAAAGGATGTATCCATCAGAGTTAAGTTGAAGAATAAAATATAAGGAGTTAGATAAAAGAGTTCTCAGATGACATTAAGGTAAATGAGGGAATACTCGCTAAGTTCTATTGATCTTACCTCTGTGTTCTTATGTCATAGGTAAGTTGATTGAGCTAATCTAGGAGGGCGGATGCCGGGGCTACATCTATCGAAGGGAGCACTGGGTTATTTTGCATACAGAGCGAGTGCAGCGACGAGTTCGAGTATGATAAGAATACTGTGATTAGGCTAGGCAAACTATTCATAAGCCTAGCAATGTAGATAAAATGTGTTGGCCAAGTAAGTGATGTCAATGATATTGTTTAAGGGCAAGATTATACTAGTAAGTTCTCGTTGGGTGAAACGTTTTGTTAAATGGTTGTAAGTATACATTGCACACTCACATGATTTGTTGGTTGGGCAAGATTACATAATAATATGTATAAGTTTGAAATTTTTGTATGAACAAATTTAATTAAACATGGTAAGAGAGTATAACACCTGAGATCTGGATCCGACAAATTGGATCAGGTCGAGGGGGTTATAAGTTTTGGTATAAGATCCTAGGTTTAGTCAATTCTCAGATGATGAAAGATGAATAAGCCCTGTATGCATAACGCGCTGAGCCTACTGGAGTTTCTTAGGTATGCGTAGATAATTTTTTTGTATGTAAGGTAAAGAATGTAAAGAAAGGGGTAAATGAGACGGTAAAAAGGAAAATATTACTCAACGTTATATACAAAAAGGGAAAATAACAAAAATAAAGTAGAAAACAAGATAAAAGAGCATTTCAGTCTCGTCATTCAGTGGGCTGACAGGCGGGATTGATTGAAGCCTCCTCTTAGTAAGGATGTCCTTCAGGGTTTTGCTTTGTACTCACCAAGTTCTCTACCTTGTCCTCAACTCTAGGTGTGGTTGGGGTAGAAAAGAGAATTGATTGCTTCTACTCTTCTTGGAAGGCCTCCCATGCCTCAGCCTCTGGATAGCAAACATCGAAGTTGAGTGAATCCACAGAGACACCCTTTAGATACCCGAAGTTTACATTTCCCAAGTTAAAAAAACCTACATCCACTTGGCTATGCAGAATTAAGTTTGCCCTTCACTCAGGTAGAGCCTTAATAAGGTTTTTCTAAGTATCTTTTTGATATTTTCTGAGGGCCTTTCCTTGGGATTGGTGCAGTTGCTCCAACTCTACTTTGTGCCTATCCTCTTGGGCTTTAGACCTCTCCTCGAAGGTATATTTTTTGTTCTCTAGGTGGAAGATTTTATCTTCAAGCTGGTTGATTTCAATCTGAGCATACCCATATTCGTTCTTTAGAGTTGTAAGTTGGGAAAATAGCCTCGCATCATACTACTCGAGTCTTGATACTTTCGACAGATATCGGCTAAGGAATTTTATTTCGATTTTACGGATCTCCCTAAATCTGCTATCTTGCATTTATAGCATTTGCTAGCATGTCAAAAAAATTCCTACCCCAAAGGTTGTGCTCAAGAGATGAGATTTCTAAAAATTGAGCCATAAGGGCAAAGGGATCCTCAAAGAACTGGGAAGAAAGGTAGAAGATAAATGCTTCTCTTAGCTGCAATGGCAATAAGCCTATCTGGTTTTGAATGGTTGAACTGAGAGGAGTAGAAATGGGCACTGGCTCTATACGGCTACGCCAAGGAAAGTTACTACTTAATCCTGTAGGTGTCACACCCTGTGATGAAGAGGGAAGGATAGACGACGAGATTAGAGGAGCTGCCTCCACGAGATTCTCTGATGAAGGATTGGAGTTATACTTGGGAGAGCCTGCTCGAGGGGCAGAGCTTTTGGGTACTGAAGGAACACTAGGAGGAACTGGAACTGAAGGAAAATAAGTAATGGTTACAACCAATTCCTTACTTGATCGATGCCCCACCAAGGATGAGCACTCACTATTTCCAAGTTCCTGAGTGCCTTCAATAGACCTGGCTCTCTTCCTTGCTGTCAATTTTTGCGGCAACGCAGATTTGGCCTTCCCATGGTCATGAATCCTCCTAAGCATCGAATATATGTTCATGCCTTAGAATTGAGTACGCAATAAAGACCCTGCACCAGTAATAGGTGAATGAGCTTAACCTAAAGAAACACTTATCCCATTTCTTGGGTCAAGTTGATAAATATGATAAAAGTACAAAGGGGGCCCTCTGATGCGCCCCAATAAAACATGCACCAGTTCACTATCTGAATTATAGGTCAAGCTTGAATGGTAGATGGGAGAGAAGAACCGATCCTTCGAATGGTGGAAAAGTTCAGGCTTTAACCATTGGGACTTTGATTTTGTAAACAATGTTGGAACACATCCCTGACCAAAACCAACTCCCTCAAATCAAGAATATGACCACCTTTTAAGCTTTGGAACTGTCTTTCAACCTCATAAGTGTCCTCTGGTTGACATGCATCGTAGATACTTTCTCGAGGAAAGGACCATTTAGTGGGGAAACCAAAACCAGAACTAGGCTTACTTAACACCTTAATGTATTTACCCTTTCTTAAATGAGGATTGAAAATCTTATTTTTGATAAGAGGCAAGTAACCAGACCTCATGCTAAAATGGGTATCAGTAATAGAAGATTTAGATCTTTGATTCTTGAGATGGGAAAATCTCTAGAAGACTCTCAAAAGTAGATACTCGTTGTGAATGCAATAGTCAATGAAGAATGCCACCAAGGTCCACCATGACATGGTAGATAATTGGCCTGGTGAGATACCATAAATGTTAAGTATAGTGTAAAAGAACAGATTGAGAGGCAGATGGAATCCAACCTTGAATAAGATGAGAGGCAAGATAAAACCCACGGAGTTATTGCTAAGAAGACATGGATTGGGAAACTACAAATCATAGGCAAAGCTCGGTGTTCAGAGGCCTTAGGCTCCTACGAATCAAATCATCTCTCCCTTCGTGGTATTGTAGTCATAAATCACGGTCTCTGTGAATGGCAAGAATTCACGAGCAATGTCCCTAATAGTCTAGTCATGCCCCTTTTTTTTGATGGTTGTCCTCATCATGGTAGGGATGAAGAGTTAAATGTTTAAAAGAATAAAATAGGAAGAAGTTACCTTGAGAAAAATTGAAAATGAAGGACAAATATTGTTGATGAACTAATTAAAGGAAAGTTATGGTATCAAGTGATTATGCAAAGAAACATGATAAAGAGTTTCAGTGCTGCTTTTATGGAAACAACTTGCTCAAGAAGTTATTCTAAGAATGAGAAACTGTTCTAATTCTTCGATGTATGTTTCACATCTTTCTTAATGAGGAGAGTGAAATGTTTAGGAACTTTGGGATGATAATCCTTCGGGCTAGAAATTTTGAGGATGAAAATCCCTAAGTGGGAGGGAGTTGTAACATCATGCTCGGTGAAGCCCTAGTGCTCTTAATGTGATTTCGATCACATCATGTGTTTCGTCTCTAAGATCTCAAGTTTAGGCCAAGATGAAGACCTTCAAAGCCCATGCAACGTTTGCATGTAGGCTTTTTATGGCCCAAAAACGTCCAACTTAATTTATTCAACTAATTCCACAACTTTTTATTTCTTTAAGTATATGTGTTTTAATTATTTCTTAAGTTGTTGGCATCTTTAATGTGTCTTAATTTGCATTATGCTTTAATGCATAGATTTTATCATGATATCTATGTATTTTTAAGTCAACTTGTGTTGTTATTTATGCCTATGCGAGAACTAATCAAGTTATATGTTAAATTCAAGTTTTCTGTTAAGTCATTTTTTACATATATATGTGTCACATGAAGATTTATTTATGTCATTTGTTATGTGTGTTGCATATTTGCATATTTTCGTGTGTGCGTCTCCAATATGTCTATATGAATTTCATGTGTGTAAGTCTAGAGTCTAGCTCTAGTTCAACGTCTTAGACAAATGTGATTGTGAATTGTTGGCAACATTTTATGTATATTTATATGTGTACAGGTAGCTATTCGAATAGACAATGCAAGACTCTTCAAGGACCTTCATTAAACCGAATTCATGCACAAAGGAATCTTCTAGAACAAGCCATCAATTTGGTGCATAGGACCGTTCATGTGAAGTAGTTGAATTCATACATGTCATAAATTGAATAAATACATGACCATAAGGAGATGCATGGACAGTGAAATCTAAAGGAGGCTAATTTGTCCATTCGGTTGACATTCATGCATAGATATATTCATGAATGTACAAGAGGGGAAGTGTTACATAAATTGGGCACATTGAATTGTTAACATGCACAATTTGGAGGATGAATCTACAAGATACATTTAATAAATTCATTAACCAGCCATCCATTAATGCATCCAATTATTTGAAGGTGCATGATCCATGCAAGATACATGTTCATTCAAGTATTTGAAGGTTTCTTCCAATTTAAGAATACATTTACCGTTATAAGGAGAATAATGTAACTATTTAGCTATTCAATGTATCAACCTAGTACATTAACGAATTTTAAGTGTGAACAACTTTATGGTCAAATGTGGCTATTAGGTTATCTAGTTCGATAAATAGTTTGTAAGTTGTCAATTAAGAGGTTAGACTATTCCAAATATAACTTTTATTTGTGAGATTACATTCTCCCTGGTTCTTCATTGAACTAAAAACTGAACTTATCAAACTTCTTTGAGTTTGTGAAGTTTATTGTCTTAACACTTTGTTTACCATCTCAGGTTGTGGCGACTTCGTTTATACCAAGGTTCTAGTAGACTCGAGAGTTAAGTGGGTCCTAGCTTTAATATAGCTAAGTTTCTTTAGCTACAACCATTACGAGTCGAGGTTTCAATCTGTTGAACCATTTCAAGACGCTCCAATCCCTTCGAGCAATTTTTTAAACAATCCAAGCTCCAGAAATTGCATCAGCTCTAGTGTTGTTTTAAGAGTAAGAATTTCGAAATAGGTTTTGAGTGAGTTAAGCATTGGACTTAACCAATGGGATAAAGTCTACGGGAGTGCCATTGGCAAAATCTTCATTAGGTGAACAAGTTAGATGGAAAGCAGTAGCATAGTTCTATCCTCCAAAATGATACTCTGGCCGATAGATTGGGCAAACCATTAACATTAAGGAAAACAAGTGAAAATTTCTTAGAAAGTGAGACATCTTAAAGAGTGGAACTTAGTGAAGTGTTAAGAAAGTTTGAGAAGAACTGGAATAACGCCAAAGGGCGTTGTAAGCCAAGTTTGGCTAGTTAAGATGCTGATTATATTCCAACAAGATGGTTAGGAATGAATGATTGACTTGATAGAGAAATATTTATTTATACATATAACTTTGGGTTGTTGCACAAATTTTCTTACAGTTGTAAACCACCCATATGGCAGATAGAATAGGATTTTGATGCATGTCAAGTTCTTATAGGGATAAAAGTTGTATATTAGGTAATCAGAAATGGGAAAGAAGAAGAGTTTTTCCTCCCCTTCTTTAGTAAGAATTTCTTTGGTCTAGACCTGAAGCAAGCTAGAGTGTTTCCTTCCTTCACAAAAGTTGAGGTGTTGATTTGGATCTCCACCTATGAGAGCTTCATGCTAAGAAGTGGTTGAAGTTCACCGTTTGAGGGAAATCTAGATCTGGAGTGTCGAGCTAAAAGAGGGGTAAAAACCAGGTGAGTCCCTAGATTGAATCTTGCATGTGTATTATGCTTATCTACAAATTTCTATGCTAAATGGCCGAAGCATGAAATTGAAACTAGTAAAGTATGATGTGACAAATCTGATAAGAAATGTGAGAGTTATGAATTTGAGTGACTACAATGTGCATATGCCTTCAAGTAAGAACAAGTCTAATAGGAAGTGCATGTATGTCTGGTAAGCATAAGAATGTCTGTCATGAGTAAGTCGATGCATGATGAGTCTGTGTCTGTCTCTGGAGTCATCAAAGGGGTTTTTCAGAACTAAAAACATGAATCTCTGAAAGGACAAGTCCATGGCCATGGCACTAAAGAAGACCATATCGTGTAAGAGCGTAGTTGGAAGGTTATGGCATTATATAAAAAGAAGACCATATCGTGTAAGACAGTAACTAATGGGTTATGGCATTAGATGAGAAAATTTAAGAAAAGGTTATTATCGAACGTAGTTCTCTGTGTGTATCGAAATGATGAGGGTAAAACCTCACTAAATGTGAGTTTAGGAAAATCTCTATCATTTAAAACAACTATTAAATGACAGTCTTTGTGCCAGAACTGTATAAAGGCAAGCCTTTGTGGCGAACCTGTTAAATGATAGCCTTTGTGGCAAAACTCTAGAAGGCTAAGCCTTCGTGGCAAACCTCTTAAATGATGCTTTTGTGGCGAGACTCTGTAAGGAAAATCTTTGTCGCAAGTACTTAATGAAAAGGACACCTTTGTGGCTATCTCTAAAAAGTAATGTCTTCATGGCGCTATCTAAAGAATGACCCTTGAGGCAACCATTTGAAAGAAATGCCTCCATGGTGAACTTTGAATGAAATGAAAGGAATCCATGGTGAACTTTGATAAAACGACGTATGAAGTCTTCTAAAGGAACGATAACTATGGAGAAATCTAAAAGAAAAGCTCCATAAGAAGTGTTATGGCTAACCCAGTATAGTAACATGGTATGAACAACATGTCTAAAGTGCACCAGCATGAGTGGCGAACCAAAGGTATTCTTTTTGTAAGGCCCTCTACAACGAGAATGGTTAAAGAATCACAAAAGAATAAGGCAAGGAACATAAGAGTGGTACTGAATATATGAAAGGTAAGATATGACCTCAGTGCGAAGCGTGACACCCATGGTATAATGAATAGAATCTAAGGGATGTATCCATCAGAATTAAGTTGAAGAAAAAGAGATAAGGAGTGAGATAAAGGAGTTCCCAAATGAGACTTAGGTAAATGAGTGCTTACTCACTAAGTTCTATTGAACTTACTTTTGTGTTCTTATGTCACAGGTAAGTTGATCAAGGCTAAGCCATGAGGGACGATGCCAGGGATACACCCAAGGAGGGGAGCGTTGGGTTGTTATGCATACATAACGAGTGAAGCGACATGTTCAAGTATGATAAGAATAATGTGATTAGGCTAGGCAAACTATTCGTAAGCCTAGCAATGTAGATAAAATGTGTTGGCCAGATAAGTGATGCCATTGATATTGTTTAAGGACTAGATAAGTGTTATATATATTTGTACTTGTAAGTTCTCATTGAGTGAAAAGATATGTTAAATGGTTGTAAGTATACATTGTACACTCAGATGATTTTTTGGCTGGGTAACATTACTTAATAAGATGTATAAGTTTGAAAATTCTATATGAACAAGTTAAATTAAAGATGGTAAGAGAGCGTAACACCCGAGATTTAGATCTGACAAATCGGATTGGGCCGAGGGCATTATAGATTCCATTTCTCCATTCTAGTGAAAACCATAATCATTCCTGAATGTTTCCCATTTCTCTCTTTCTATTTATTTCATTCATTTTTATTCAAACACACAATTTATTTCTTGTTTCAACGAACTAGCAGAGGGACTGATTGGACATATGTAGTTAATGATCAAATGATTTATAATTAAATTTCATCTATTACTTATAAACTCATTTAGTCACAAAGTCATTCCACTATAGTATCATGACTGAGCTCTCCCAAACGACATACCATTACGAAAGCTACTACATAATGTTCGTCCAATGACCTTGCATAAAGTGTGTTACCCTTATAAGATATCCTTGACCTCTTTGAGATAATATTCACTCTTCTAATGTGATCCTATTTTATCTCATGGTAACCATTACATCTTACTTCATAAAAAGTTAATTACTATCAAATAGTGATCAAGTCATCCATCACAAAGATGGACGACTTGTGACCACGTTTACTTTTCATCAACAATGTAATGCCAATGAGAGGATATCATTTACCCTTGTTTTGGGATATGAATTCCACTATTGTGAATGACGCTACATACTATAGAAATTGTACACCCATGTATGAGTCACACATACATAGCCCACCATCCACTCAAGATTTAGGTATGCCACACTATGAATGTAACAAGTGAATAAAACCATAAATAGATTTAGGATTTGTTGTGCTTGGGTCCTGTCAGATGTATTGTCAGTCCTGTCAGTCACATCTATATCTCTATCTTCTGGGAGTCATCCGCTCCGATGCCTAAGACAAGACATCTATCCAACCGGGCTTGATAGATGACATATTAGTCTTCCAATTGGTTTGCTTTTTTCTTATTAGAATAAAGACATGTTTAGGTTCATCTACTAATACAAGTTGTCTTTTCGTACAATAATCTGACCACGTAATACCACTTAGTATTAATTAAACATCTAGACAACCAATAAGCAACATTTGCTTCCATTTTTTTGTGTGCAAAAACCATGTGAGGACAATCATACAAAGTATATTAATATAATCAATGAATAATTTTATTAACCAATCTATTAGAAAAAATTACAAGTTTACAAATAATTTTACACTTAGGGTAACAGATTAAATAAAAACAAGCTTGCACAAGAAGTTTATTTCGAGGGAACTGTTTAGATTCTAAAATGTAAGGTTGACATCTGTCTTAAAGGGGTAAATGTAACGTTTATAAATTTAAAGGGTGGCGGTTGAAATTTGAAACTGCCCAACTCCTAGTATGCATTTCACACAGATGGTTTGTTATTCGTAGACATTGTTATTTTATAGGATTAGAAAATTTCGAAGACGAAATTTTGTTAAGGGGGAGAGTTGTAACACCCAGTTTTGGTGGGTCTTACGTGTGGGCGAGTCGTATGAGAGATTTTTTGGGGTGCAAACTGTCCATCCAATTGTTGTTTTTGTGTATAGACTAGGCATGCAGCAAACATTAGAATATTATGCAAGGATTGTTCTCAAAATGTTGTAAGTCATAAAGAAGGGGTTGGAAGAGTGTTGAGAATGTTTTATGTAGGAGTTTTTGCCGAATGTATTGTATGCCAAATTCATTAAGTTCCTGTGCTAGTTATGTAACACCCCTTACCCGATTCGATCACCAAACTCGAGCAATAGGATGTTACAAACAAATACCAAACAATTACATTTAATTATAGATCAAAAACTCAACTAAATATCATTCCATCACATAAGAACAAATATATCCTACAGTTAAATCAATTTCGAGTTAATATCGATCTTACAAAAACTTTAAACCAACCCGACAATAAACAGGGATTAAATTGAAATTAAAATGAAAGATGGTAAAAATCTGCAAACAGGGGTCACATGGCCGTGTCTCTTGGCCGTGTGCAAAAGCTTCTCCTATATGTGATGGAGCATACGGTCGTGTCACTAAACCGTGTACAAGAGTCATGCTCATGTGAGATAGGCCCCATGGCCATGTGATTGGGTCACATGGCCGTGTAGATGGGTCACATGACCATGTGAGCAAACCATGTAACTCTTTACGCCCATGTGCACCAAAATCACTTAAATTTTGATAGACCACACGGTCGTGCCATGAGCCCATGTATGGCACATGGCCATGTGCCTGGCCGTGTGTTAACCCGCGTGTACCTAAAAAATGCCCTTTTTAAGTAGCCTATTCAACCATTAAAACTTAAACCACAAGCCATCATTTAGCCCACATCTCAACCAATTCAAAAGCATTCAAATCAACCAAAATCATATTTTATATCAACCATTCTAAGTCCCTAACCAATATGCCATAATTTCCACCTCAATCAACAATTTAAAATTCAACCAAAAGACCGCATACATAACCAAACCATTAACCATTCAATGACACTTTCACTATCATCTCATCAAGCACCAAATAGCCATTCAAGAAATCTCATACTTAAGCATCAAGCTTACCAAATCATTTCAAACATACCTAAACTTATAACTCATCTTTGTGCACCTATTATCTAGCATATCATTTAGACACCATCAAAGCAAACAAATATCCAAGTCAAACTTCTCATCAAGATACCGTCTTCATGACTAATGCCATCATGCGCATTTTTACACAAACAAAATCTCAAAAAGTCAAACTCGCTCAAGATATAACATTTGCACAAACTTAAGATTTCCTAGATACGAGCCACACATAACCAAGCCTTAATATGGAACTACATAATAAATATCGGGATAGTATGAGCTTCTTGACGATCCACCCAACGCGTTTCGCAAGTTGACACTATTGGGAAAAGGAAACAAGGTAGTAAGCATTACAATTGCTTAGTAAATTCACAGGTATAAAAACCAAATAACTACCTCCGGTTATAATTATACACTACATGTTACTTAGCTTGGTAAAGTTTGGCTATCGTGGAAAATCACATATCAAAAACGTGAGTTCAACATTTGTCAAACCATACAGTAACTCAATCATATAATATTTCAATTCACTTATTCAACATTTCATTACCATTCACAAAACAAATAATCATTTAAATCAATTCAATATCTTAACTTATCATACAATTTATTTATCTACAATACATCCCATTTCGTAATTTTAATTCTCAATCCAAATCATTGTAATTCATCTTTATACCAAATAGATATTGAATGTCAATTAAATATCAATCACAACTTTATTCCATAATACTAATTCTGAATCAAATTCATCAATTTATCACATTTTCAAATAGGATCTTTGGGCTTGTATAATCGATTCTCAATATGTATATATATCATCCGATCGTCATTTCATCTCATTTCAAAAATAAACATTTCATTTCACATTTTTCTTCTATTTCTTATTCATTTTCCTCCCCAATAACGAATACTACATCTCACATTCAATTTTAACATTTCATGGATTTTAAATGCTTGTTCATTATCATAATTTTTTTATCTTTTATCTCCCTATTAACACGACTAGAACTTGGATGGATACACGGATCCAACCAACACACCAATTTGCTACCCAGTGCCTCATTAGATAAATCCGAAACAAATATTTTCCCTCAGTGCTTATCAAATAGTTTGACACCCAGTATCTCATCGGTATAACTGAAGCAATTTGGCACTCAGTGCCTCATTGACTCATAGTCGAAGTAACCCTGAACTCTTTTTATCCTATGACATGCCAACTATATATGAATATCCCCGAACAAGTAATGGGTATTCATTACTCAATTTATTTTCAATTAACATCTCAATCAACCAATTCAAGAATTCCATAAATATATTGTAGCTCATCACCATATTAGTATAATTCCACATTTCAAATAATATTTGATATTTTTGAATATATTCAATTCAGTCCCTTTCACATACAACCAATTTAAATCGAATCAATTTAGTTTATTTTTATCAAATCATCACTATATCACATAACATATCCTATTTTAATCCAATTAAAAGTCTATTCCTTAATTTATTTAATTATACTATATTAAGTTATGTTCAAATTAATCATCTATCTCACCTTTATGTATCTATTTGTAAAAGACCAGAATTTCAATTAAATATATTTAAAATTAAAATTTTAAATACATAAAAATTTAACACAAACATACCATATTAACTTACCTAATACAACCAGCAAGCAAATTTTTTCGTAGGGATTATTTTGTAATTTTCCCTTTTTTCTGATTTTCCTTCGTACGATTCAATCCTTTATCTATATAATAATGAAATTATATTTATTAAATTAAAATACACTATCATATTAATTTTAATGCATATGACTTACAATTTCCAATTTACAAATTTTCCCTAAACTTTTACACTTTTTCAATTTAGTCCTTAAAACCAAAACTATTAAAATTTTCACATTTAAGCCCTAATACACATAACCGATTCTAATTCCATCCATAAAAAACCTTCAATCACTTAAAAATTACAACATTTTCATGCTAAGTTTAACATTTTTACATATTAATCCTTAAATGCCAAACTAACAAAATTCACTTAACAAAATAGTCTTAAAACATTTCCAAGCTTCAAAATCTTCCATTTAACATCAAGAACATCCAAAAATCATCAATGGTAATTTTAACAAACTTTAATAGTTTTGAAAATGGAGATTTTAGTTAGTTGAACCTAATTACAACAATCTTAAAAACATAAAAATAACTAAAAATAGGTGAAAATATACATACCATGCACACCAAATATACTTGATTGAAAGCTCCCCAAGTTTAGCTATGGAGTTTTTGGTTTCTAAACAAAGAAATAAAGAAGATTATAGTTGTTTTATTATTTTATCTTAGTTTATCATTTATTTAATTACCAAAAATCCATTAATTATACATATTTTTAATCTAAAATACATATTTTTACCATCCAATATCTTGACTATGGTTAAATTTCCATAAGGATCCATTCAATCATGATTTTGCACTTAATAAACCCTTTTAAACTAATAGTGATTAACTTTTGTAGTTTTTACGATTTAGTCCTTTTTCCTTAATCAATTATTCAAACATCAAAATAAAAAAAAACCAAACTTCAATCCACTTAAACAACTTTGAAAATATTTAATAAAATTATTTATGAGCTTGGTCTATGAAAACGAGATCCCGATACCTCATTTTCGAAAATCACTTGACTTTCGGTACATACCTCTTGTACCTTGACTAACTGACTAATTCAATTAAATCAATTAAATCACGTTTTATTATAACACTACTTTTAATTTGTAAATATTAAATAGATAATATTTACTAACTTACTCATCAAAATTGTGGTCTAAAAACCACTATGTCTGACATCACTAAAAAATGGGTTGTTTCAAGTTACGTTGTAAATGAATTGGTTAGGAACTAATTGACCTAGTGAACTAGAGAAAATATAAAAATATTGGGTTTTCATAACTATAAACCATTTATAAAGACAGTGGTGAAAGTTTGTGACACGTGTCAGATTCTAATAAGGGCTCATGTTAGGTATTTAGATACTTAGGTTAGAAAAAGAAGAAGTTTTACTTATTCCTTCTTCAAGAAGTGTTGTTACCTGAAACTTAAAGAACCTACAATATTTATGTCTCCTTCAAGCTAGTGTTGTAGACATGGATCTTTTCTAGTGATTACTCCATGTCAAGGTAATATTTACGACACTGCATGTTATGTTGTGAAAGAGTAAGTCTATTGGATTTGGTAAATTGGTAAGATAAAGAAATAAGGCCTTGCTTGGGGATTTCCAATGTTAGAAATCGTAAAAAAAAGGGTATATGAATATATTTTTATGGGTTTCCATGTTTTGTAGATGTAGTTGCTGTTGATCTGCGAGATGGAAGTTTAGGTCGGGAGTTTTGGACTGCAGTAGGTGACAATCAAATGAGTCTGTAAGCTAACTCTTGTATGAATAGTATTCATATGAAATATTTATATAGAAACTGATTGAATAATGAAATCAAAGATAAAAAAGTTTGGTATAATGGTTATGCAATTGTATGAGTGATTGTTGAAAATAGAATGCGTGTCATGGTATGGAATCTGGGAAGTTTAGGTTCAATCACATATGTGTGTCTCGAATGTATGTTATAGGGTATGATCTATTAAAAGACAAATGTGGTTTGTGTTAGTGCACAAATGGTCTGTGAAGTGAGTTAGTGTCTGTTTCGATGGTATTGTCTAAAGGGGTTCGTCGAAACTTTAAACACGAATTCTGAATGGAAAATTCCATGGTCATGGCACTCTTTAAAGGAACTTAAAGGAAGGTTATTACCAAAATGGATTTTTCTACATGCCCCATGAGATGATGGGCAAACCTTACGTAAGTGAGTTTAGGAAAATTCATATCACAAAAACATGACAGATAAGGAAAAACCTTTGTCGTGTAGTATGAAAGGAAGCCTTTGTGGCGTAGTATGAAAGAAAGCCTTTGTGGTGTAATATGAAACAAAGCCTTTGTGGCGTAACATGAAAGAATGCCTTTGAGGTGCAATATGAAAGAGTAGCCTTTGTGGCATAAAATGAATTGAAAGCCTTTGTGGAAAACCATAAAAAGAAAGCCTCTGTGGTAAATCACGAGATGAAAGCTTTTGTAGCGATCTCTGAAAGGAGATGCTCTTGGCATGTGATGGTAAGATTCTTAATGGTGTATTGTATAGGATATCCTTTGTGGCAGATTTTGTATCAAATTGTTTGGCATATTTAGAATGACTCGTAAGTTGTGAGTAAGACCAGTAAGGCATAATGTCTCTATAGACTACGGTATAAATCGGTTGTGAATGATGAAGACTGAAGAAATTTAGAAAAGTGTATTCTGAATAAGGAACCCACACTTTATATTTGAATGAGCTAACTGTTATCTGAATATATGATGATTCAAGAATTATGATGAAATAATGGCTTAGAGTTATGTGTGCAATAGTAACGGTGTTTCGATGGTATGGACCTCTAGTAAGGAAATTTATAAAGGTTATTGAAAGCTTAGATTAAAGAGTGTAAGTGGTGCATCGAAGGCATTGAGGGGAAGAGATTAGTTCTAAGCAAGGTAAGGTAATTGACATGTAAGAGATTAGAAATTTAGGGAGTATTCGCCAGTGATTAAGTTGAAGGCTCAAAACAATGATATCATCTAAACAAATTATCAGTTGAAATATGCAAAAATAACACAGGCAAATGATGTTTTACTCACTAAGTTCTCATGAACTTATCTGTGTATGTTATGTTACATGTATACTGATGTGGGTCTGCGATAGAAAGGACGACGCTAGGATTACGCCAAAAAGTGGCGTATTGGGTTATTATGCATATAGAGCGTGTTGACGGCATGTTCAAGTCTGAGTTTTCATTGAGATTCCCATACCTTAAGGTGTCTGTAATATATTAGGATTCCAAGTTAAATATTGTTGCAATTTAATTACCTCGAGCTGGAGTTGTAATTACTTATTGATCTTACTTATGTATTTTAATTTGAAATTTTGTAATTAAGTTGCAATTTAATTTGAAATTGTACAAGTAGATTAAGCTTATGTTTGTATTCGTGTGGTAGTACCCAAGATTCAGATATGGTTAGTCGGATCGGGTTGAGGGTGTTACACACCATAAATTTGTGACCCCAAGTCTAGACCCCTCAAGGATGTCAAACTTTAACGAAAAAAAAAACATTAAGAAAATTGTCGTGGGTGTTGCGACACAAAGGAGTGGATATCGCGACACAAAGGAGTGGATATCATGTCACCTGCTCAATATTGTGACATTGAAGCCTTGAGTCATGATATCCTTAGAGTGTTAAAGTGGAGAGTTTTGGAGGCCAAAGCCATAGGTGTCATGACACCTAGAGTGGATGTTGCAACACCAAAAATCCCCCAGAAGCTTAAGATTGCTTATTGCCCTTGATGTCGCGACATTAAGTCATGGGTGTTGCGACACCACTGTTTGAAGAGACAAAAAAAGACTGTAAAGGTAGTTCCTGTCCAACCTCAGCCTCAATCAAAAATAGACATTTAGGGGCATTTTAGTCCAAAAATATGGGTTGTAGTCTAATGTTTAAAGCCACTTTTGGCTAGATAAAAAAAAAAGAAAGGCTATTTTATTCCTTTTGTTTATTATCTTTTAGCTTAGTTCTCTTACCTTCTTCTCTAAATTTCTTTAGGGTTTTGTGTTTTTTCTGGTTTTCTTTAGTGTTTTAGGTAGTTAGTTAGTTAGTTAACACTATAGCTTGGTTTTAATTGCTATTTGGTACTCTATACTCTTTTGTAATTTTAGTTTCATCCTTAGCCATTTATATAACTTAGTTCCATTTTCAGTTTCTTAGATAAAAATCTTATTTTTAGTGTTCTTTTGCATTATCTCTGTTGCCATTGTCATCTAATTCAAGCATCTTTCAAGAAAATACTAAGCTTTCTTAACCCTACCTCTTACGCTTAATTTAATGCATACTTTACATGTATATTTGATTGTTGTTTGTTTAGAAATGAGGATGAGTGGTTGAATCTGAGGTGGTTGATTAATGGAACTGTTGTCTAGTTAGTTTTTGGTATAGGGACTAAATCGTAAAAATTGAACTAAATCGAATAAACTTCAAAACTTAGGATTTACACCCCTAAAGGAAAATTTAGATAAATGAGACCGAAAGGAGATATTATTTCACACCAATTTGATAGTCTCAGATTAGTTTGGTGAGATCGAGAGATAAATCAGACTAAATTGTCTAACTTAGTAAAGTAGAGATCGAGAGGCAAAATTAAAACAAATTGGGAGTTTATTTATTTATATCCCTAATCCAAAGGTTATTTAGCAACATGGAAGTCAACCAATCACTACTTGTCATTTATTTATTTTATTCTATTTTACAATTTAGTCCCTTTTAGTGTTAAGTAGTTAACTAGATTAATTAACCTCCAAATTATATATTTTTGTAATATAAAAATTAGTGAGTAGCAAGCTAGAATATTTCATTGCACGCTTGTCGAGTAGGAATCATTAAAATCACTTACTTTATTGGGTTCAATCCTTGGAATACTCGTGTGTTCCATTGACAATATAAATATTACAATTGACACGTCACACTTGCAGCATATCACCTAGATTAGATTGTTTTAGTGTTAATTCTCAACCTTGGTGCACGGACGTTGGGGCGCGGTCAGTATGCCACACTATGAACGTCACAAGTGAATAAATCCATAAACGAGTTTAGGATATATTCCTTTAGGGTCTAGTCCGATGTACTATCAGTCCAGTCATCACATCTATGTATTTATCTTCTAGGAGTCATCTGCTCTGATGCCCAAGACAAAACATTTCCCCAATTGGACTTAATAGATGACATATTAGTCTTTCAATTCCGATTAGACTAAGGATATATTTAGGTTCGTCTACTAATACAAGTTGTCTTTTCGTATTACGATCTAGCCACGTAATATCGCTCAATATTAGTTTAAACATTAGATAACCAATTAGCTAATATTTACTCCCATTTTTTCTTTGCGTAAAAAAATAACATGAAGACAATTATATAAAGTATTAATGTAATTCATAAATACTTTTATTAACCAATTTATTCAAAAAATTACAAGTGTACATAGACAAAAATACCACATTTAGGGCACTAGATCCAACAAAGATAGCATTTTTGAATAGTTATCTCGAAGAAAGCATCTAGATGATGCAACCCACTAGATATATAGCTAAAGAAAATGAGCATAAAGTTTGCAAACTGCTTAGATCTATATATAAACTTAAGCAAGCATCTCGCCCATGGAAACAAAGGTTTGATAAAATGATCAAAACTTTTTGATTTGAGAAAAATGTAAATGAAACTTGTGTTTATAAATGTATTGGAGATGGAAAGGTTGTCTTTCTTGTTCTATTTATCGATGACATTCTACTAATTGGAAATGATGTAGGGACATTCTCACCGGTTAAACTATGACTAACTTAACAATTTAACATGAAGGACTTGGGAGAAACTAATTTTGCTCTAAGTATTTGAATCTTGAGAGATTGAAAGGACAAAGTGATAGAATTATCACAAGCTTCATACACATACAAGATATTGGAATGTTATGCAATAACCAATTCAAAGAAGGGAACTCAAACTTCAGTATCAGGATTTTATCTTTCTTTGGAGAAATGTCCTAGGACAGTGGAAGAAAGAGAAAATAGGAGAAAGGTTCTCATGCTTCTTAAGTAGGATGTCTCATGTACGTCATGTTATGCACACGTCCAGATATTTGTTTTGTAGTATGGTTGATGAGTCGATATCAGGCGAATCCTAGTCCAA
The DNA here is from genome assembly GCF_007990345.1 of Gossypium hirsutum. Taxonomy (NCBI): domain Eukaryota; kingdom Viridiplantae; phylum Streptophyta; class Magnoliopsida; order Malvales; family Malvaceae; genus Gossypium; species Gossypium hirsutum. The sequence goes on along the minus strand of NC_053442.1, from coordinate 41,203,271 downwards.
GACATTGGCAAGCAGTTAAACATATACTCAAGTATTTATGGATAACATAGGATTATATGCTAGTGTATTTCAGAGGAGATCTTAATCCTATCAAATATACTGGTTTTGACTTCCAAACATGTCAAGATTCAATGAAATTGACGTCGGGCTGTATCTTTGTCCTAGGCAGCAAGTCCATAGTGTGAATAAGTGTCAAGCAGGGTTGCACTACTAACTTACTATTGAGGTCAAACGTGAGATATGGAAAAAGTTATGACACTATAATAGTTTGTATATAGCTAAACACTAAGGAAACCACAGAAGGACAAAACACATTGATAGAAAGTATCATAAGGGAGCAAGTAATGCTTGATGGAATAGTGGATGTAGTCAAAGATTGCATCTGAGATCAAATCTTATGGATTTGTTTACCAAGACTCTACTAGCTAGGGAGTTTTTGGGAAACATATGGAGGGCATAGGAATGTAAAACATGACTCTTCTACTTCACTAGGACAAGTGGGAGATTGTTGGATTTGGTGCCTTAAGTATAGTATTTTCGTCTATGTACACTTGTATTTTTCGAACAAATTGGTTAAATAATAATATCCATTAATTACATTAATACCCTTTGTATATTGTCCTCAATAGTTTTTGAACGAAAAGAAAAATGGAAGCAAATATTGACTCAATGATAAACTAAACGTTCAACTAATAATGAAAAATATTATGTAGCCAGATCGTAATGCAAAAAGACAACTTGTATTAGAAAATAAACCTAAACATGTCCTTTGTCTAATCTGAAATGAGAAAATTGATTGAAAGACTAATATGTCATCTATCAAGTCCAATTTAGGAGATGTTTTGTCTTAAGCATTAAAGTGGATGACTCCTAGACGATAGAGACATAGATGTGACTAACTGAACTGATAGTACATTGGACAGAACCTAAGTAGAATATATCCTAAATCCGTTTATGGATTTATTCACTTGTGACATTTATAGTGTGACATACCTTAATCCTGAGTGGATGATGGGCTATGTATGTGTGACTCGTGTACTTTGATCTAAGTAAAAGCCTGAGTTTAAATAGATAAAGAACTGAAAGCTGGTGCGTTGGATATACAACTTTTGTAGTATGTAGCGTAATTCACAATAGCAAAATTCATAGCCCAAGAAATGGGTAAATGATATCCTCTCATTGGCATTACATGATAAATGAAAGTAAACGTAACCACAAGTCGTTTGTCTTTGTGATAAATGACTTAATTACTATTTGATAGTAATTGACTTTTCGTGAAGGGAAATTTAATAGTTATTGTGAGATAAAATATTATAGTACTGGGAGAACAAATTTATCCCAAATAAATTAAGGATATCCTATTAGGGTAACACACTTATGATAAGGTCATTGGACGAACACTGATTGAGTAGCTATTATAATTATATGTAATTAGGGAGAGCTTAGTCATGATACTATAGTGGAATGACTTCGGACTAAATGGGCTTTTAATTAATAGCCCTAATTGTATATGTTCAAGTGGTCCCTCTACTAGCTTGTTAAAACCAGAAATGAATTGTATAAAGAATCAAACGAACAAAAATAGATGGAAATAATAAAGTTAGAGAAATGAGTTACATTTGGAAATGAATGTGTTTTCTTACTAATTATGGAAATGACATGATAAGTAATTTATGTTTTTCAGAATATTGTTTAATTAAATTATTGAAGTTCAAAATAAAATAAAATTAATTGGTCATTATGAATATGCTTAATATGAAAATTAAATATATTTTCTAATATATTTTACGATAAAGCTGTAACGAATTTAATAGAATTAAAATTGGGTTGAGAAAATTATTTAATTTAAATTAATTTAATAAATAATATTTATTTTGTGAAATAAAAAAACATGTATTGGGTTGGATTAAATTATAAAGTGTTGAGTTCAAAGTTAATAAATGACATATAATTGGACCCAATACGGGAGAGGTTCAAAAACCCTCTGCTAGTTGAACTAGGAAATTAGTTTTTCTATCAAATAAGTATTATTTGCATTTTTACTAATTCAACCAAAAATTTCCCCTCCTTATAAATAATTTACACTAGTAGGGCTAAATATAACACAACTTTGAGATATTATTATTTTGCACGAAAATAGTGAGAATTTATTTTCTAAGTATAAATTATATTTTTGAGGAATAATGATTCTATTGATTTCTATTGAGAGACAGATTTACTTTCCTTACTGAAAGGAAGAAAATTGTGTCCAGTTTTGTGTTTGATTCGTACTTGTTTGAGCCTACATTCGAAACAATTCATGGTACGAGAGTAGCGGAGAAGGTCGTTCTGTTGAAAGTTAGGAACATTTAGTATCTGTCACGTATAAAATACAAGTATTTGTCATAAAAAATTTAATTTTCCGCTCTAAGAAAACAATTTGTTTTTAAACAATTTTTTTCCAATAAGGAAACCACCTTTTGTAGAGACATTAGAAGGGAGAGAAGCAAGAATAAGGTCTCGGTTTTTACCATATGCGCTATTCGTAGATAAATTACCAATGTCAGAGCATTTTAGGAGAGCCTCAACAAGAGTGATGCCGATGAGGAGATAGGAGAAAATTAGAAAAAGAGTTGTAAGCTGAACTCACATTTTGAGGTTGTATAATTTGAAGGAAACGAAACCTAAAAGAAACATGTGGGAACTTTAAATCCAGATTTTTCATGGATGAGATGGGAAGGGAGTTTCATTTCTTTGAGTAGAAGTCAAAAGTCATAGGAAACTTGGTTTTTATTAATTCCTCAGTCTCAGCTGTCTGAAAGAGACAAGTCTAGTTAGTAGACAATCTCCTTTAAGAAGACAGATGAAAGTATCTATTTGTTGTAACCAGTGGCGGGCTTGTTAAGGAATCCAAAAGAAGACTGCTGCTAATTAGACAGGTGAGACTTGGGAATGAAAGACTAAGGTTGCCAATTACTTTTGCCTTAATGGGCGCTCCAGACAACTTAAGGCAAGAAAACAAAAGCCACAAAAAAAACTCTCATCTCTACCAAGTAAAATGTAGAATAAAAGTTCCCACTTCTATTTTTGGATTCATTCGGTTTGTTTTCCCATTTCTTTACTTGCAATATGGGCCAAAACTCCACAATCACAAAAGGTAAGTACGGATGTGGTAGATGCCATGTTTGTTTTTAGGAAGAAATTGGGTGAAACTATCAGGGAAGCCCCTGCACTTAGGGTTAGATTGTATTTAGGCTTTTCTATTGAAAAAATGGGTAAATTAATCCTTATACACTTCAAAACATGAATTTTTTTTGTTAAATAAAGACGTCAATACATTGGAAAATATTTTAATCACAGGTTGATGTGGGCTTTTTTATTGATTTAATAACAAAATTAGCCATCTAATATTTACACATTCTAGAAATTTAATCTTAAATATAAATAATTCAACAAATTTAGTTCTCAATGCTTACAAAATTTGTCATTTTAGTTCTACTTCTAAAAATTCAATAAAGTTGGCCCTTAACATTTACAAAATATATTAATTTAGTCTTAACTCTAAAAATTTTAAAATAATTTAAAATATATATTTAGCCATTTATGACTTTTTGGCTAACTATGATGGTAATGTGATTGTTTTTTGCCTGCCCCACCCCGATCAAATGCTCATCGCCATGCTTCGAGCCTGACACGAACCCAACTTTAAAAAATTTAAACTGTTGCAAACCTGAATTCGAGAATTAATAGTATATCCAACTTTGATCCAGCTCAACAGAAGTTTACTTTTTACTTTTTAATTTTTAATTTTTTATACAATTGTGATTAATTAATATTTTTTAAAATGAAAGATTTTGGCGTAATTTTTTTATTAGATTTGCTTAATGATTTATCTCTCAAGTTGTGTGCTGATGTATATTTAGACACATTTGATTACAATACACAAGAAAAAAGAGGGAAGAAAGGTTCCTTTAATAAATTATTAAACTGAGAAGATTAAAAATGAAGAAGGGTGAAAGGAGACTAATATAGAGGTGGTAGAATGAGACTACTAGTGATAAATTTTAGAGATTTTTAATTCAATTAATATTAAATATGTTTAAAAGGTAATTTCATAAATATCTTGGGGCAATTTTATTCTAAACCTGACAGGAATGTTTTAAAAAATTAACCCTCCATGCCCTGATAGGGCAATAAAAAACCTAACCTTATTGGGTCAAATCGGCTTGGAACTCGTCGTATTTGGGGGTTTTTGTCATCCCTACAACTAACTAATGTAAGATATTAAAAAAAAGAGTACTTCTTTCAAGTCGCTTGCAAAAAACTCTAAAAAGCTGGGATAAAGCACAAAAATAATAATAATATCCAAAAGAAAATAAAGGCATTAAAAATAATTATTCTAGATATGTTCCAAATCAATTGGTTTAGTCCAATGTGAAGCCTAAATTATAGTAAAAAAATTTGTTGCAAGTGACTTGAAATAGATACTATTTTTCTTATTTTGTTTATTTTATTACCTCACATGGGTTAGTCGATAGATTATAAATGGCTAAAAATGATTTTTTTAAAAATATTTTTTAAAATTTCTAGAGTTAGGACAAAAATGATAGTTTGTAAATGTCGACGATCAAATTTATTAATTTTTTAGAATTAGAACTAAAATGACAAATTTTGTAAACATTGAGGGTTAAATTTGTTGACTTTTTTCTATTTATGATCAAATTGATAGAATGTGTAAATATTATAGGGCTAATTTTGTTACTAGATCAATAAAAAAAACTCACATAAGCTCATAGTGACTCAAATATTTAACTTTTAAAAGTTTAGTGACTAAATCAAAAAAAATTAATAGTTGGGTGACCAAAATAGAACAAAAGGCATAATTGGTGACCATTTTTATAGTTTACCCATAAAAAATAATTTTTAGCATGTTCCCCGTTGTTAAATATTTAACGGATGAGCTAATTTGCATGTTTCAAAATGTATAAGGGTTAATTTATCGTTTTTCAATAGAGAGATTGAAATGTAATCCACACCTAAATATAGGGACTTCCTTAATATTTTTACCGAAGAAATTGATGCATAAGAAAATTCAAATAAATCAATATCTTATATAAAATATTTGTGCTCTAATTATTTGATTAATTATTATTTTATAAGCACGTAAAAATATATTATTAGTTTTTTTGAAAAATATATATTATTGGTGTGAAAAATAGAACGTTGATAATGACAATGTACCGCAAAGAAAAGAGAGAAAGATAAAGAATACGCCTTTCGATCATTGTGCTTCTTCTCTTTCTCCGTCAATGTTGAAGGCATCTTATCTACCACTAACAGGGCTTCCTCTAAGTCCATCTGTGTAAGAATTTCCTGCATCTTTATTTGCCACAACACGAATATGGTGTTGCAACCCAACAGCAGAATTTCATACTTCAAAGACGCTATTACCGTGATTGAGATGAACAACCCGGAAGCTCAGATACCAATTTGTAAAAATAAAATATCGATAATGACAATATATCGTAAAGAAAATAGAAATAAAAATAAAAATAAAGAACACACAGATTTTACGTGGAAATCCTTTCGGGAAAAAGCCATGGCAGAGGAGAAGAAAATTCACCATGTTGAATTCGAATTTATTATAAGAGGAGTAGACTATGTCTATTTATAGGCTTATAAAACCATATTCTAATAGGAGTGAAACACCTTTTTTTAATCAATATAAAATAGATGAAGTTTAATAAGGTTTAAAAAACCTTATTCTAAAATAAAATAAAAGAAGTATAATTCTATAGGGATTTTACATTTATTTTATTTTACCACAGTATTTTATTTAAATAAGGATTCGGGTCACTTAATTCTAACAGTGTACATGACATGGACTCCTCGCATATGAAAGGGCTTCTTTCTAGTTGGGACAACTAGTGACGAGATTGTGGATTTAGCGATAGATACATCCATAACAAGCGTATGGACTAGAGTCTCCTCTGCACAT